>NC_133666.1:696933177-697010677 GCF_037893015.1 Macrotis lagotis
AAACTGGTAAGGGGAGCCTACATGGCACAGGAGCGTGACCGGGCAGCAGAAGTGGGTTACGAGGACCCCATCAACCCAACCTATGAGGCCACCAACGTGATGTATCATAGGTAGGGGGACCCCTGACCTGCAACAGAGGCTGGCCAGGGGGCAAGGACTGAAGGACTGAAGGACTGAAGACTTGGGGTGGGAGGATCAGGGTCGGGCTCCTCGGGCGGGCCCTCAGAAACTCCTGGGCCAGGAGGTGGAATGAGAGCGTGGGCTCAAGCAGGGGGCCACAAGGAGGGCCCCACCGAGGACTGGGAGGGAGCCTGCCCCTTCTCATCTCCTAGAAGACCTGCGGAGGGATGTGGCGCAGCAGGCTCCGGAGGCTCCAGCTCCCCTCATGCGCTCCTGGCCTTTTGGAGCCCCTGTGCCTCAGTCAGCCTAGCCTGGGGTGGAGAGGAGAGGACGTCCTCCCTGGACGCCCCCCCCCCCCAGCAGAGAGCCTGGCAGGTCACTGGCCCCTCTGGGCCTCAGCTTGTCCATCTGTAAAAGGGGTCACTGAGGCTGAGCTCACTGTGGCCCCTTGATCCCCCTCTAAAGTGGGGGCCTTGGCGGGTCTGCCTCCTCCCCCACAGGTGCCTCAACTATGTCTTAGAAGAGATCAAGCACGATGGCCGGACCAGCGTCATGGTGGCCTCTCACAACGAGGACACAGTCCGGTTCACCATCCAGAGGTGAGAGCCCGGGCACGCTCCCCTCATGGGCTGCCTTTGTCCCCCTCTTCTACCCCAGGTGGGGCTGAGGGACACAGGTGGTGCCTCAGTTTCCTTCTCTGGGGTTCAGAGCCCAGAATTTGACATCAAGAGGTGAGTTCATGTTTTCAGCCCATGCCCCCAAGTGGCCAAGGAGACAACACTGTCCTGGCCCTCCCAAAGGTTCCACCAGGCCCTAAGGCAGGGGGGGCAAGGGGGGGTTGACCTGGGCATCCCTGGGTAGAGGTGCCCACTTGAGTACCAGCACTCTCAGGATTCACCAACCCCTTGGCATAGATCCTGAAGCCTCCTAACCCTTTGTCCAGCCTGCACTGATTATGCCCCAGTTATATGCAGGAAACCAACTTCAGTGACAGGGAGGAGCCATGAGGGTAGGGGGGAGAGAAGCCCTGATTCCCACCCTTCCCAGGCCTCACCCCTCCTGGGCCTCTCCTGAAAATGCCCTTCCCCCCACCTGCAGGGGTTTCCCAGCCCAACGCATTAAGCATCAAGGAGACCCTGGGGGGGGGGGGGGGGCAGGGGAGAGGGGAGTCACCTTCCAAGGGGACCCCAGCTCTGCCTCCCACCAGTGAAAAGATCCGAAGGCCCAGGAATAGCATCAGTTTGGGTCTGGGTGGGCCACTAGAGGGGCGAGAGACCCTGGGCTCAGTCCTCTGACCCATCCTAGAGGAGAGATCCTGCGCAGGTCCCTCCCTTCAGGGCTCTCGACTCCACCTCAGAGCGTGGTGATCTGCACTGAGAGAGGCTGTTCCTCACCAGGAGCTCCCAAGTTCAGAAGCTGGGGCGCTCCCCAACCCCTGCCCCTGCTGCTGCTTCTCGGATCACTGGTTTCCCATCCCCAAAATTGGGGTGACCATACTAAAGCCCTGAAGAAATGTGGGCTATGTGGGTGCAGAGTGTGGGGTCTTAAGGCTGGCAGCCCTCAGAGGCCTTGGCCCAGCCCCACATTCAGAGGAGGCTGGTTTCAAACCCAGGACCTGGGGCTCCCTTGCCTCACCCCCTCATCTGTTGGGGCAGGGGCCACCCTCCTGGGTCTAGAAGCCAGAGCCTCCAGGGTGTCAAATGGTCAGGTGGCTCTGGTGCCCCCTGTTGTGTACCCCCTGGGCTGGCAGGTGGGCTTTGCCCTCTCCGGCCTCCAAGGGGAGGGCTTTGGGACTCAGGATAGAGGAGACCTTCCTACCTATTGGAGCTGAGCACCATGGACCAGACCTGCCAGGGTGGTAGGGGGCTCTCCATCCCTGGGGACCTTCAGGCAGAGACTGGTGATGCCCTGCGGGTGCTGCCTGGGAGGGTTGGATTCCCTCCAGCCTCTGGGTGTCTCACCCCCCCCCCAACTTTGGTCTGCAGGATGGAAGAGCTCGGCCTGCACCCCACAGACAAGAAGGTCTACTTTGGCCAGCTCCTGGGCATGTGCGATCAGATCACCTTCCCCCTGGGTGAGTGGCACCCACTGCCCCCACCCACTCTCCATCCATGCAGTTGCTGCCCCCTCCTCAGAGGCAGCCCAGGGGCTGGTTACCTGCATCCGGGGAAGAGCCTCTGCCCCGGAGAGCTCCAGCTCTGGGCAGCTGGCTGCAGGGGCCGGGCCCTGGTCTCTGGTTCCAGAGTGGGCCGCAGTCCCCGAGGACATTGAGGCATAAGATCCCGTAGCTTATGAGGGCCTGAGGGGAAAGACTCAGGGGGACTTGGGGGCATCTTACAGGCCAGGAAACTGAGGCAGGCCCAGTGGTGAATGAGACCATCATCCCCCAGGTCACAGGTAGACCTGGAACCCAGAGCTCTTTCATGCTGGGTGTCAGAGGGGCTTCAGGTGGGAAGGGGCTGCCAGGAAGGCCTGCCCAGCAATCAGAGCCAGTCAGGAGGCACAGACTCCCCGCCACTGGAGACCTTGGGAGGACCCCTTGCTGGGGCACATCAGCCTCCATTTCCCCATCTGTTAAAGGAGGATAGCAATCTATCACCCACCTCTCAGGACACCTTCATTACCCCTTCAAGTGAAATAGGCAAAGCCAGAGCCTTGGGTCTCCTGAACAAGATAGCGGGTATGTGGTGTTAAAGCTGCCGGGGCCACCCCATGGTCCCGCTGACCTCGGGCTGACCAGGCCACATCCAGTGGGCTGGGTCGGTCTCAAAAGGACCTTGATAAGTGTCAGGGGACAAAAGCATTTCTTGAGGGGACCAAGGCAGAGAAGGCCAGCCCCCAACCCCACTAAGAAGTGGGCCCCGTCTCCCCCAAGGAGTGGGCCCCCAGCCCAGGGGCTCCAAGCCCAGGCTAACCGCTGGGTCGGGGCAGCTTGGTCTCCTTCCTCTAGTCTGGAGTGGGGAACTGATTTGTTTTTTTTTGGGGGGGGGGGGGATCCTGACAGGCCAAGCCGGCTTTCCCGTCTACAAATACGTCCCGTACGGCCCCGTCAAGGAGGTGCTGCCCTATCTGTCCCGCCGGGCCCTAGAGAACCGTGGGATGATGAAGGGCGCGCAGCGTGAGCGGGAACTGCTGTGGAAGGAGTTCAAGCGGAGGCTGCTTGGTGGCGACCTCTTCTACAGGCCTGTGGCCTGCTGAGGCCGCCCAACCCACAGCCCACCCCCCACCCTTCCCCGGCCAACAGATGGTGGTCAGCCGGCAGCAGCTAAGCTGTACTAGTGGGCCTGGCCTCCGGAAGGCGGCCCAGACACAATCGAGTCCAGACGAGAGACATTCCTGGAGCCCCAGGTGGCGGGGCCTTGGGCTGGGGGTACAGAGGGTGCTCCCCGCCCCCCGCAGCCCAGGAGCCAAGCCTCCAGAGGAGGGCTGGGACCCAGATTCCCCAGTGTCCCAGCCCACACCACAGCCCCTAGAGGCCTGGTGCCCAGCCTCTCTCCCCTCCCTCCCTCCTTCCCTTCTCCCTCCTGTAGCTGAGGGTCCCTAAGGGCTGTGGAAGCAGAAAGGTTTTCCCCTTGCCCTTCCAGGGTTCAGAGGTGGGATTCCCAGCATGGTGAGCCCCCCTCCATGGTTTCACTGACATCTGTCCACTTCCCCAGCTTCCAAGCACTGCTCGGGTCCTGAGGAATCTATTCAGACTCCGGCCGAACCTGGGGTCCCTAGGATCCCATCTGTGCCACTCTGGGGGTGGGGCAGTGCTAGAGGAGAAGGCCCATCCTTGGGGAGGTGGGCAGGCATCCTTGGAGGCAGAGCTGGTCAGAGGTGGCGCCCACCAAGACCAGAAGTCACAGAAAGGGGAAGGTGCAAGAAGAGGTCCACTCTGACCACATACTTGTCACCGGGTGAGGGGATGGGATGGGAGATGGTCTGACTCGTGTGGGTCCCTCATGCTGGTTTGTGGCAGACCTAGAAGCCCAGGAGCGACCACATCCAACTCCTCAGGAATGTGGGGAGCGGGAGAACGAGAGGGAACAAGAGGCTACGTCCAGGTCCTGGACAACCTCCGGCCCACAATGCTGCCCAGGCTGCCCTGGCAAACCTCAGCTCAAACAGCCCTATTAAAAGGATCCCTACACCTTCCCTGAGGCTCCTGAGCTCTCTGTAACATGGCTAAGGGGGCAGAGCCCAGTGGGGCTCGGGTGGGGATGGCAGGGCTGGGAAGGGGCTCAGCGTGCTGGGGTTTTACAGACCACCATGACAAGTTATTCTGTGGGGAAACCCAGCAGGATTGCCATTCCAAAGTTGAGGGGGCTGCCTCAGTGGGGGGGGGGGAACTGAGGGGAGGGTACACTCTCCAACACCAGATGTCTCTAAGCAAAGACCAGAGGCCACTTGTTGGTTAGGTGGTTCAAGGATCCCTTTCTTGTATGGGTGTGAGGTCCCTCCCTCCCAGCACCGTCTGGAGTCTCAGGCTCCTCCTTGGCACACACTAACACCCCAGTAAATGGCAGAGCTGGGAAAGAGGCTTTCTCATTGCAGGAGCCAGGGTGACCTGAGAAGCCAAGTGGACAGATATCAGGCTCCAAAGTCAGAGGGAAGGGAAAGGGCCTGGCAGGCACAGAGGTCAAAGAGCCCCCAGGGTGCCCTAAAGACTCCCAGCCAAAGGATAGAGGAGGCCAGAGACCATCGGGCTCAAGTCTTTATTTAACAGGTCCAGAGTGAGGAATGGGCCTGGTCTACTGACTGGGAGCCCCCCAGGGGCCTTTGAGGGCTCTTTGAGGAGGGCAGCGTCAACCCAATCAGAGCCTCGTAGCCTCCGCCACAAGGAGATCGGTGGGCTGGCGTGGCCCGCCAGCATCCAGTACCTCCTTCCCAGTGGGGACATCAGAATCCATGGCCAGTACCAGCTGTGAGGGAGGGCACGCCACGGGCACCTCCGACTCCCCTTTGGTCTTGGGGGCCTTTGCCTGCAGACAGAGGGATGGCTCGAGCCCTGGGGCCCAACCCAAAGACCATAGGATTCTGGAAGCCACCCAACTGGAGGTTCCCTTGGCTCATCCTCAGTGCCCTCAGCTGGGATCCCTTCTAGGTCCCAGGGAAGCCCCCAGCCCCTCCCCAGAGCTCCTTACCTCCTCATACTTCTCCCCCCAATAGAAGTTGGCTTCTTTATCCACATACAGCAAGATTAGGTTGCAGAAGAAGGTGACCTGCAGGGGAGGGTCAGTGCCAGGCAGCCATGGAAAGGGTCCCGTCTTCCCCTTCCTTCCCCCCAAGAGCACATGCCCCTCTCCAGGATCCCCTCCTCCCACGCCGTCCCCAACACACCCACCTACAAGACTGTGGGACTCACCCCACGCAGCAGGGCCAGGCCCGAGCCCAGAGTGATCCCCATAGAGATGACATTGAATTTTCCAGCCTGGGAAAGGGAAGGTCCTCAGGCCCCTGGCCCTCAACTGGGGACCCCCCACTAGCGCCTCCCCCACTGGGGCCTCAGACTGGCTCCCTTCTTATGAGGCTGGGCATGGGCCCAGGCTTTGGACAGGGAGGTATCTTCTGACCTAGACACCTTAGAGATAAGGAAGCAGACCTGGGGAGGCCAAGTCCCTCACAATAGGGTCCTAGACCTCACTCATCCAGACCCTCATCTGACAGGAGAGGGAATGGAGGCAGGGACTTGGCCAAGATGGTGGAAGTCGAGGCTGGGTCCTCTGCTCCCCACTCCCCCCATACTCCCCAGTGGCCATCTGGCACAAGTGCCCACTCCCCTGGAGAGCATTTGTGAGAAGTGGACATCGCGAAGAGCCCCCTGGGCCCGGCCCCTACCTGCTCAGCCCCTACCTGCCCAGCCACAAGGATTTCAAATCGGATCCCAAAGAGTTTGAACAAACTTCGGGCCTCTATCCCTGTGGGTTTCATCCAGTACGTTGCTGTCCTGGAGAATGGACACAACAGGACCCTGAGTGATCCAAGTGGAGGGGGGCTCTGGCCGGGCACATCCTCCCTAGGAGGCTCCCAGGAGTCAAAGCAGCTCAGCACTGAGTTTCTCATCTTACTGAAAAGGAACTGAGGCCCAGGAAGGAAAAGAGAACTGGAAGCAGGAAAGTTTGAACCTTCAGCCCCTTCCCCGAGTGAGCACATAGGGATGTGCTCTCCCCTCACCTCCAGTAAGGGCCAAGTCAGGGCCAGGCCCAGACCCTCACCTGAAGTTGAAACCCCTCTGCTGCAGCCAGAAAGAATAGGAGGGCTGGCACCTAGAGTCTTGCTGGTCCAAGTCACAGTCCCAGCTGATCTGAATCCTCACAACTCCCCCCTGCCAAGAGTAAGAGCCCACCAGTCTCTGCCAAAGAGGCCTCCAACCAGGGTTGATGGGGCAAGATCCAAATGCTCAGACCACTAAGGAATCACAGCCAGCAGAGCTGGAAGGGCCTCTCCACTTCATGCAACAGATGGGGTGACCAAGGCCCAGGGAGGGGGTGTGACATGCCCATGGCTCACAGAATCCAAGGACTCTTAGACCCCATCTGATCTGATCTCAGCACTGGCCATTTTACAGATAAGGAAACTGAGGCATTGAGGTGACTTGTCCAAGGTTCATTCAGAAGGCATTGAAACAAGAAGTCCTCAAGTTTAGCTGCAGTGCTCTTCTTTGGCCCTCCACACAGGGAGGGTGTGTGATTGGGGCCAGGAATCCACCCAGCCTAATCCTGGAGTCCCTCTGAGGGTGGGTTTAGCAGTTGGGGGAGGGGGGATGTGTGACTGGGGCCAGGAGCCCACCCAGCCTAGTCTTGGGGCCCCTCCAAGAGGACATAGAGGGGACAAATCAAGAATCGAGTGGCTGAGACCAAGGGTGAGGTCTGGGAGGGCTTACCCCCAGGTCCACTTACCAGGAGGGCTAGTTCATTAAAGTGCCCTCCAGCTGCCTCCACTATATCCCCCAGCCGGAAAATTGGACAGAGAGGGTTGGAGACAGCATCAAACCTGCAGCCCTTGAAGTAAGTGTCATTCTTTGTGGTCAGCGTGTTGGACCTAAGAGACAAAGGCCAACAGAGTGAGTCCAACAGAGGCTTCATGCACCTTTGAAGGGATGGTGTAAAGGGGAACGATGCTCCCAAATAAGCTAGAAGGGGGCTTCTAACCCCGGTATTCTATGGAGCAACTAGAATGGTGAAACTGTGAAACTGAGGACCCTTAGAACAGGGAAAGTCAGGCCTGGGAGGGGCCTGAAAACACATCCTCCCAGCCTGGGTGGGTGGAGGGTCTCCCAGGTTCCCCAGTGCAGCCCAGAACTACCACCCCCTCCCTCACCAATCACTCACTTAAAGAAGCTGAACTTGGGGAAAGTGATGGTGTTCTTGATAAAAAGGGTGAAGTTTTCTGATTCCAGCTGGGGTTTCCTTCAGGAGGGGGAGTCAGAGACAACTGAGGCCAGAACCTGTCAGGCCTCTCCAGGCTACCCCTGAAGCCCACTATAGACCCTCATAAAGAGCCCTAGGAGGGGGCATTTGACAAAGGAGGCTTGCCCCCAGCCACAGAGCTAAGCTCTCCCTGACCCCCACCCACTCCCTTCACACTTTTCCTCATGGCAGCTTGGGGAGGGGGTGTGTAGCACTGAATATTATTAGTCCCCTTTTACAGAGAGAGAGAAACTGAGGCCAGAGGCCTGCCATGGTGTCCACAGTCACCCAACTTGGCCTCCATCCCAAGAGCAGGGACCTCTCCTCTACCCCAGGCCAGGGCAGCTCAGAGCAGGAGGCTCCTTGGTGGGGGGGGGGGTTCCCAGGGCAGGAGAAGGGGAGGGGGCAGCCAGACCTGGGGGGACTGTCGCTCTCCACAGGACACCAGGCCCAGATCTCGCAGGTCTGGAAGGTTGAGTTAAACTCAACGCACTTCCCGGTTTTGATTCCTGGAACCAAAGTCAGACCAGAGTCCTTCCTCTCTGAGTGTGGGGCTGCCTGGGCTCCAGGCTGGGCCAGAGTGGGTCCAAGAGGAAGATCGTTGGGACCAGACCCCCTCCCCTCATTTTTACTGAAGGAGGGAACTGAGGCCTGGAGAATTCAAGGGCTTACCAGAGGTCACAACTCATCCTGGGATTCCACCCTGGGGGACCTCAGACTTAATAAGGACCCCACACCCAGGGCAAGGGAACCTGGAGTAAAAAGTTGGAGAAGCATCAGGACACCCAGGTGACCCAGGGGACTTCAGGGGAGCCCCAGGGAAAAGAGGAAGGAGAATGGAGAGGGAGGGAGAGAAGGGGAGAAAGGAGGGAAGGAGCTCCAGCACCCCAGAACTGGGCCAGGGTGGGGGCCCAGGAGTGAGGCAAGTACCGTGGCTCTGGCTCAGAATCTCTCCAGCTGGACAGTCCTTGTCAGTCAGGCAGAGAGCCAGGGGAACAGAGGGGTGCTGGGGTGGGGGAGCAAAGGGAGACTTCGAGTTACCATCCCCCTCCCAAATCACAGAGGCCATTCAGAATATCTAGTACAACCCCCCAAACTACCAGGAAGGGAGGGGAGGGAAGGGAGGTGAAGGTGAGAGAAGAAAGGAAGAAGAAGGAGGGAGAAAGAAGGGAAAGGCGAGGAGGGGAGGAAAGGGGAGGGGGGAAAGGAGAAGGAAGGGGAGAGGAGGAGAGAGGAGAGAGGCAGGAGACAAGGAGGAAAAGGGAAAGGAGGAAAGGGGAGGGGAAGGGGAGAAGGAGGAGGGGGAAATGGGGGAAGGAGGAGGGGGAAGAAAGGGAGGGAGGGGAAGGGGAGGGGGATGGGGGGAGGAGGAAGAGGCAGGAGAGAGGAGGGGAAGGGAAAGAAGGGAAGAAAGATGGGAAAAGAGGAAACGGAGAGGGAAAGAGGGGAGGGAGAGGAGAGGGGAAGGAAACGGGAAAGGAGGGAAGGGGAGTGAAAGGGGAAAGAGGGAAAGGGGAAGGGAAAGAGAAGGGAAGAAAGAGGAAAGGAGGAGAGGGGGAGGGACGTGTAAGGGAGAGGGTGAAGAGAGGAGAGGGAAAGAGAGAGGGAGAGGAAAGGAAGAGGAGAGGAGAGGCAGGAAAGGGAGGGGAAAATGAGAAGGGGAGGGAGGAGGAAGAAGGGACAGGAGAGGAAAAGGAGATGGGAGGGAAGGGGAGACAAGGGGGAAAGAGGAAGGAGAGGGGAGACAGGAGGTCAGAGCAGAACAGACGAGAGGAAGGGAGACCAGAGGAGAGGGGAGAACAGAGAGACTTGGGGTAACAGGAAACCATCACTGATTTGAAGTGACATGGGGTTCACCCCCTCCTGTTTGACCCCAAGATCGGGTGTACTCCTTTCTATCTACCCATCCCTTTTCTTTCACCCTGTTTCCAAAACCCAGCCTCTCAAAACTAAGAAAATGTTTCCCCCCCCCATCTCCTCCACCCAGAGCCCCAGGACTCCAAACCCTGGTCAGAACCCTAAGGAAGCTATCCCCTCCAACAGTGGAGGGGACCACCATGACAGGTAGTGAGCTCCCCATTACCCCAGACATGACTCCTTATTAGGGAAGGTATCGACAAGATGCCTGTGTAGGATGGGAGCCTGGTGACACCCCCTTTCCGTCTCTGAGATGACCAAGCATTCAGATGTCTCATACAAATGTCCACAGGTCTTGCATGGGTGACTTCCTCACTGGGGGAAGTTCTCCCACCAAGGCAGATCACTGCTCATCTGGAGAGCTGTCCAAGGTTCTGAGGGTGTCGAAGTGATTTGTCTGAGACCACCCCCCCCCCAGCAAGTGTCAGAAGTGGGATTTGAACCCAGGTCTTCGTGAGCAGCCAGTGCAGCTCTCTCACCCAGACTTTCTCTCACTTAGTGTATAGTAGTCTCTTATTCAACATCTATTGATGCCTTTGGTGCTTTGGAGTTGTCACAGAAGTCCAGGCTTTTCTGGGTGCCTTCACAAGGCCTTGGGATAACAGCCCACAGTGACACTGGTCCCAGGGCAGCTGGGAGCCAGGGAGACTCCTCCAGCCCCTGCCTCCAGGCCTCCATCCTGGGCTGGGCTGTGGGTAGGGCAGGGAGGCTGGAGCCCTGGCTGTCCACCCTTCCCAGGGCAGGAACCAGGGAGAAACCGATCCAAGGCTGGGGTTCAGTTCCTGCCAAAGACCCCAGAGTGAGGAGGTGGAGACTTACCTCTGGGCACCTTCCCTGGACTTGGTCCGGTGTGACAAGGAAACTAGTGACCAGGAAAAAAATGTCTTCTCCCTAAGAGGTGTGAGAGAGAGACTTAGAATTTTTCCAAGAGCTAGCAGAGCCTCAAAGGTTGGCTCTGGAAGGGGCATCAGAGACAGAACTAAGGCAGGGCAGTCAGTCTTGGCCCCAGGAGTTGAAATTTAGAGGGTCCTTTCTTACTTGTAGATTGCTTTCTGCTCACACCCCAGACAGACTGCTTCCCCTGGTCCTCACCTGGTAACAATGGCTTCATCCTCAGGAATCCTACCTCCCACCATCCCCACCATCCCCACAAAGGTACCACAGTGTAAACACTCCCAAGACCACTGTGCTTGCACACACACACACACACACACACACACACACACACACACACACACACACACATACACACACCTTTGTGCTCTCATTTAGTCCAACCTGTAACCTTCGCCAACATCCCTACCAAGTAGGCATCAGAACCTTGTGATATCTCTCCAATGACAGGGAACTCACCACCTTAAGAAGCAGCCCAATGCACAATTTGTGGGCGGCAGTTCCTCCTGACATCCCCACCCAAACTCCTCTCTTTTCAACCTGTCCCCGCCATTTCAGCTCGGCCATTTCAAACATCCCCAGCCATTTCTTCCAGGGACCAAACACCCTCAGTTCTTGCCAATGTGCTCAGATAAACCATCCCAAATGACCTTCTCAGCTGAAGTCCCTGCTCTCTCCCCTACCCTTCCCTCTCCCCCTTCCCAGAAGCCTTTCTAATTCAACATCCCTTCAATAAAACATGTATTAAATGTCTCCTGTTTAGAGAGCCTGTATTGGAAAGATTGAGGGCTTAGGCAAGGCACAGTCCTTTCCCTGATGAGGCTCATATTCCCCATTCGTACTCCTAAATTTAGATCTAACCACAGCATCCCTGCCCTGAGACCCTACAGAGGCTTTCTAATTTTTACTGCCTATAAGACAAAATATAGAATCCTTTTCACTCCCCTTCATGTGCTCTAGGATTCCGCCAAAACTAGCTTTCTTGCTATTTATCACACAAGACTCTTCATCTCCCATCTCCCCACCTTTGCCCAGGCTGTACCCCATGTCTGACACCCACATTCTCCTCACCTCTGCCGAATCAAATCCTCAGTTTCCCTCAAAGCTCTGATCAAGGACCATAGCTAGTGAGAAAGGGGTTTTCTGTTCCCTCCTTCCCTCCCTGGCTACTAGTACCTCTTCTCCAGGGTCCCCTTGGATCGACCCATTATATATTTATCTATTTGTTTGTGAGGTTCTCTTTCTTCACTCAAAGGGAATCCCCTTGAGGGGGCTGGCACTGTTCATTTTTGTCTCATAGCTGGGCCCTAGTGCAGTATCTCTCATGTTTTAAAAGCATCTGTGGATTGAAAGCATCCACCATCTGTAGCTGGGATGCTCAATATTCCCCAGACAATGCACCAGGTGCGTGTGGAGGAGTCACCAACAGAAAGACCAGGGCTTCCTGGAAAAGGTGACAGATGGGCTTTAAAGAATGGAGGACTCACCAGGTGACATCGGAAAGGTGTGTGGGAGCCTGTGAGAGGGGTGAGGGTGGTCCTTATCAGGTTGGCAGTACCCAGTGAGATCTGCCCTGGGGCAGTCTGGAGGCCCTGAGCCTCCAGTTTGGATGTGAGTCTCACTCCACCTGTGACTGGCAAGTGCCAGCGGGAACAAGGGGACACAGGAAAGACTCACCTGGGGGGGCTTTGTGTAATCAGCCACATCCCACAATCTGTTTCCCAGTGCCTCAATCTGGATGACTGAGATGCCTTTGAGTTTAGTGATGACCGATACCTGCGGGTCAGACTCCCTCTCCTGGTAACCCTTCTTGAAGAGAAGAGACCACCTGCCCAGCAAAATAATAGACCCAAAGGAAGCCAAAGGAAGGACAGGAAGTTCTTTCCCCTCCTCCTCCTTCCTCTCCCCCTCCTTCATCTAGTCAGCAGGTCCATCAGTCAGTGGATCTATCAGTTGATGGGCTCGTTGGTCAGCGTGTCCATTGGTTGATGGGTCAGTCTTCCCTCAGTGGAAAGCTGCCCCTTGAGCCATTCCCCCAATCAAGGCTCTTTATTGACTCCCCGGAAGCAGAACCTAATCTTCCACCTGACCTGAAAGCTCAGTATAGACTCCCAACCCACCTTGCAGCCTCATTTCCCACTGTTCCCGCTTCCCCCATACCATCCTTCCAGCTCACACTGGACCTCCAATATGGAATGGATTCTCCCATCTCAGAGGTCATCAAAGCCAAACTCCTCATTTTTACAGAGGGAGAAACTGAGTCCCAGAGAAGGGAAGAGGGTAGTCATTGATCCATGATAGTCATTGATAAAGCCAGGATTCAAACCCAGGTCCAAACCCAGGGTGCTTTCTACTCAACCATGCGCCATCTCCCATGGTTTTGCTACTGATTTTGTCATTCAGGGCTATTCAGAAAGATCCAAGCTGACCAGACTCAATAAGGTTAATGACTTACATATCTGTATTAATAATCATAATATTATTAATTAATAATTTAATTAATAATAATTAATAATCATGTCGGTTTTAAAGTACTACAAGGTTGCTGAGCAGTTTACAAATAGGATCACCCATCACCCTGGAGGGAGGTGCCATTATTCCCATTTTATGGATGAAAAAACTAAAATAAGCAATTGTTCACTGACTTGCCCGGGGAAAAGCAACTAGTAAGTATCTAAAGCAGGACTGGAACTCAGGTCTTCCGGATCCTCAGTCCAACACACTCTATGGAACCACTTGACAGCCACCTAGAAGCCTTTTTGCCAAAGACCCTGCCCCAGAATTGTAACTCTATTCCCTCCCTTCTGGCCTATGAAATGCAGAAAGGACCTCAGATTATTGAATCAAACCTTTACCCTGATGCAGGAATCTCTTCTATAACCTGCACCTCAGGGGACAAGGAGCTACCTAGAGGGGCAACAAAGAAAACATACTCAGTGTCTGGGGTGAGGGAGAGATAAAACCTGGGCTCAAACCCCAGCCTGGATGCTTATGGTCTGTGACCCAGTCAAGTGATGCAAACTTCCTGGGCCTCAATTTCCTCCCCTGTGAAATGGAAAGAGTGGGTAGGAGGGGAGGTACTAAAATTATCTCTGAAGACCCCTCCAGTCACAAATCTGATGAAATCATAGAATCATAGGATATCAAAGCTGGAAGGAACCATGTTGTTCAAATCCCTAATGTTACTCAGGAGGAAACAAAGACACAACCTCTCCTGAACATTACCACCTCTACCCCAAATGACCCCTACTCTCTTACCCCACACACACAGTGACCTCTGCTCTTACTCATCCCCCCCACTCTCTTATCCAACCATCTCCAGTGATGCCTACTCCAATCGCTCCTCTTACCCACCCCCACAATGACCCTTATTCACTTACCCTACCCTCCAAAATGACCCCTGCGCTTTTATCCCACCCTCCCCAGTGACCTCTACTCTCTTACCCACCCTCATAATAACCCCTTGCCTTCTTACCTCACCCCCCACGATGACCCCTACTCTCTTACCCAACTATGTATCCCAGAATGCCAAGCTGTAGGACCCTCTGGAGAACACCCAACTTGCAGTTCTTGGTGAGGATGTATTTTGCTGTCTTGTAGTCCAGGAACCATTCACAAAGGTACCCCAGCACCCCCATGCTCAACCCTATGAGTCAGCAGAGGGTGTGATGAGCTGGTCGGCTCAGGGCAGTCTGCTCACTGGCACGAAGCTATTAAAGACACAGGAGCCCTTGGCAGGAGGTGGAGGGGAAGGAATACAAGTAGCAGCTTCATTCAGTCAGGTCTTCTCCAGGGAGGGAGGACTGGGGAGACCAGACGAGGCAAAGCCGTAGACCTTGAGGAGTCTGGTAGGTCTTCGCTGCCACAGTCCCAGGATACTCGCCATCTGACTTGAGGTGAACTACTTTCCTTGCCTGAGACAAGTAAAATAAGGGGTTTCAATTATAGGATCTTCCTTAAGAAATTTAGGGACCTTTCCAGTTAAGGATATGACTTGTTCTAAGGCCCCTCCCAGCTCTGCCATCCCCTGTTCTAAGACCCCTCCCATGTTCCACGTTCTAAAGTCTCTCCCATCCTATGAATCAGTGATTCCTAGTCATAGAAAAATATCTGTGAGAAGAGCCAGGAATCCTGAGCCTGGTTTTGACCATGAGCACTCATCAGTTCAATGTTTTTTTTACCCCCCCACACACACACACAGACATACATCTCCCTTCCCCTCTAAATCTGTTTTCTCATAAATAAAATGATGATTCTGTCTCACCTGACCATCTCAGAGCTGTTAGGATCAAAATGCTTTGTTCCTTTTGCAACTTTTAATAAACAAGAAAAAAACAGCAGCAGCTCCTTGGGTGTTTGAGGTGAGAGGGGACTTAGGGATTAGCAGGGCCAGATTCTGTCCCCCACTTTCTTTCCTTTTTCAAAGTTCAATCTTGTTCTATTTTCATGATTCAAATTCTCTTCCTTTCCTTCAACCCACCCCCATTGAGAAGGTAAGAAAGCAAAACCCATCACAATTCAAAGACATGCAAGCAAATTTCCACATTATCCTATTTGGAAGAGGGAAAAGGAAAAAAATTGCTTCAATCTATACTGATTCCATCAGTTCTCTTTGGAGGTAGATAGCCTTTGTCGTCTTATGTTCTTCAGAATTGTCTTGGATCATTGTATTGCTGAGAAAGGCTCATTATCCACAGTTGATCATGGTATAATGTTGCTATTACGGTATACAGTGGTGTAGTTCTGCTTATTTCACTTTGCATCAGTTCATATAAATCTTCCCAGATTTTTCTGAAAGCATCCTGCTTGCCATTTCTCATGTCCAATAGCATTCCCTCACAATAACATGAACCATAACTTGTCCAACCATTTCCCAATTGGTGAATATCCCCTCAATTTTCAATTCTTTGCCACCACTTTCCTTTTTTTTAATCTCTCCCAGATACAGACCCAGGAGTGCTATTGCTGGATCAAAGGGTATACACAATTTTTTAGCCTTTTAGACATGGCTCCAAATTGCTCTCCAGAATGGTTGGATCACTCCTTCAACATCTGTCATTTCCTTTTCAGTCATATTAGTCAAGATTCGCAGCCACACTAATGCAAATTCTTTATCTTTGAAAAGGCTCCAAGCCGAGACCAAGCTGGAGGGAGGGTTGGTGCAGATGATTGTGCCTCAGTGCAGCCTCTGAAGCTGAGATGCAGAAGGGCATGGATCAATTCTCTGCTGCCTGTGCTCACTTTGGTCTAACAATGAACACCAAGAAAACCCAGGTGCTCCATCAGCCAGCATCACATCACCCATATGTGGAACCATTGATTTCAGCAAATGAAGAAGTTTTGAGTCCTGTGGACAAGTTCACTTTCCTTGACAGTGTACTTTCCAAGAAGGTCCACATTTGCAATGAGGAGGACACTTGCATCGCCAGAGCTAGCTCAGTTTGGGGGAGGCTCCAAAAGAAAGTGTGGGAGAGAAGAGGTATTAGACTGACCACCCAACTGAAGGTCTATGGAACCATTGTATTGACCTCATTGCTGTATGCCAGTGAAATCTGGATAGTCTACCAGCACTATGTCAGGAAACTTCCATTTAAATTGTCTTAGGAAGATTCTGAAGATCACCTGGCAGGAGAAGATACCAGACACTGGGGTCTTTTCTCAAGCTAAACTGCCTAGCATTCCAACATTACTACAGAGAGCACATGATGGGTTGGACATGTTGTTAAAATGTCAGGAGTACACTTGCCAAGAAGACTATTTTATGGAGAACTCACACAGGGTGAGTGATCACAAGAAGGTCAGAAGAAGCGATACCAGGACACCCTGAAGGTCTCATTGAAGAACTTTAGAATCAATTGTACAGCCTGGGAGACACTGGCCCAGGACCTCCCAGCATGGCGTGCCCTCATCAGTGAGGGGGGTTCACTCTTTGAGGAAGGCAGAATGGAAGCAGCTCAAGGGAATCATGACATCCATAAGTTTAGAGGACCCAGCCTAGGTGTTCACATGGACTATTTGTGGCTAACCTGCGGTTGAGCATTCCAAGTTTGTATTGGTCTATTCAATCACGGTAGGACACACTGGAATTTGTCTCAAACACAGTGAGGTCATTTTGGTTTTCTTCAATAATGAAGGACAAGAACCAACCAACCAATTAACCAACTCTATTAGTCAATTTGATATGTCTGAGGTGATACCTCAGAGTTGTTTTAATTTACATTTTTCTAATCAATGGTAATTCAGAACATTTTTATAGGCTCTTTATATTATATAGGCTTGATTTCTCCATCTGAACACCTTCTGTTCATATCTTTTGTTCATTTAATAATTGGGAGAGGATTCTTATGCTTATGCATTTTGTTCAACTCTATGTATGCTAAGAAATGAGACCTCTATCTGAGAAACTTGCTGCAAAGAATCTTTTCTCCAGTTTCCTGGGTTTTGTTTTTTTTTTTTGTAATTTTAGTTGCACTGAGCCAAAGCAATTCTGCAAAACACCATGATGAAAAATGCTGCCCATTTCCCAAGAGAACACGGATGAATCCTGAGTACAGCTTGAAGCATACCTTTTTTTTAAATTTCTTTTTCTTGGTTTTTGTCTGTATTGTCTTTTACAACATGGTAAATATGGGACTATGTTTTGCATGACTTCACATGTATAATCAATATCAAATTATTTGGGGTGGCTAGGTGGCGCAGTGGATAGAGCACTGGTCTTAGAGTCAAGAGAATGGGAGTTCAAATCCAGCCTCAGATACTTACTTAGCTGTGTGACCTTGGCCAAGTCACTTAACTGGAATTGCTTTGCATCCAGAGCCATCTCTGGTTGTCCTGATTCCTTTCTGGCCACTGGACCCAGATGGAGGAGAAGGAAGAAATGAGGCTGGTGACTTAGCACAGCACCCCCTCACTCAAATCCAATCCAATTCATGCGTGCTTGTCATGGCATCACCTCCCTGATGTTATGGTCTTCTTCAAGAATGAAGGACAACAGGGTTTCTAGGTGGCATAATGGATAAAGCACCCACCCTGGAGTCAGGAGTACCTGGGTTCAAATCCGGTCTCAATCACTTAATAATTACCTACCTAGCTGTGTGGCCTTGGGCAAGCTTCTTGACCTTGTTTGCCTTGCAAAAACCTAAAAAAAAAAAAGAATGAAGGACAATCATTATTATTAAGCATTCTATTCCATCATTCCACTAAAAATGCTCTCTTCTAAATTACTTATGACCTTTTAGTTGTCAAAGCCAATGGCCTCTTCTCCATTCTCCTCCTTGGCCTCTCTGCAGTCTCAGGCATCCTTCATCACTCTGTTCATTGGTATTGTCTGCTCTCTAGGCTTTCAGGTCACTGGTTCTCCTCTATCCTCTCTGATTGCTCCTTCTCTATCTCCTTTGCTGAATGTTCCTCTAACTATTGGAAGGTGCCCAGGGCTCTGTCCTGGACCCTCTGCTCTTCTCCCTCTATACTACTTCATGTAATCTCAACAGCTCCCATGGACTTAATTATCATCAATATGCTAATGATTCTCAGATCTACCTGTCCTACCCTGGTCTCTACTGACCCCAATCTCAAATCTCCAACTACCTTTCCAACATCTCAAATTGGATGTCCAGTACTTATCTTAAATAGAACTCACTATCTTCCTCACTAACTCCTCCCTCCCTTCCTACCTTCCCTGATACTGTCAGTGGCCCAGAACTCCTCCCAGTCCTTCAGGCTCCCAACCCAGGAGTCATCCTGGACTCCTCATCATTTCTTACCTCCCCCCCCCCCCAATATCCAATATGGTGCCACGACCTGTCAATTTCACCTCTGTGGTATCTTCTCCTTGTCTCCTCTGACACTGCGCCCCACTCTGGTGCCAGCCCTCATTATCTCATGCCTGTGCTATCTGCTGGGGCCCGGGGGGGGGGGTGCATTCTGCTTCCCTCAAGTCTCTCCCCGCTCCAATTATCTTCCATTCAGTCACTACAGTAATTTTTTTTTCTAAAATGAAGGTCCAACAGTGTTACTCTCCCTATTCAATAAACTTTAGTGGTTCCCTATTGGCCTCTAGAAGCAAATACAAAATACTCTCTTTGGCATTCAAAGACCTCCATAACCTAGCTCTGTCCTTATATCTTATTACTCAATCCAGTGACACTGGCCTCCTGGCTATTCCTCCATCTTTCAACTCCAGGTCCTCTCTATGGCTTCCCCCCTTCTCTGCTCTAACTACTGACTGACTGGCTTTCCCTTAAGTCCAGAAGCCTTCCCTGGTCCCTCTTCATTCCAGTGCCTTGCCTCTGCTCATTATTTACGATTTTTCTGTATATAACTTGCTTTGCATTCAGTTTCATTAGATTGTAAGTTCCCTAAGGGCAGGAACTTTTGCCTTTTTTATACCCCCAGGAATTAGGACAATGATTGGCACATAGAAGACACTTAACAAATATTTATTGATTAATTAATTGATCCCTGATCTTATTGAAAACACTTCTCTAGCACATCTCCATTAAGATAAGACTTGCTTTGGGTTTTTAGATGAATGGAGTCATCAGTTGCTTGCTTTTAATCACTTTCTACTGGTAGGTTAAGAAGTGTGTATGCAGCTACATATGGGCCCAGTTAGGAGAGTTGAGCTCCTGTAGAGCTCAACTGATGAGCTCAATTCTATTCCTATTAACCTTGTTAGAGATTACAAAGCAGAATTACATGGGGCTAGGAAATAGTCAAACCTTGAGTATTTGCTAATCTGTTAAAATGTCCTTTTCTTGTAAAGGTTCCCTGTTCTTATCAGATATACTTACACAAACAGATCTCCATGTTAGTCAATATCATGTTCCTCAAGCTGTAATCAATGTTCCTCATTTACTGTTTATTTTATTTTTTTAATTTTATTTATTTAAGGCAATGGAGTTGGAAGGTTACACAACTAGGCAATTATTAAATGCCTGAGGCTGGATTTGAACTCAGGTACTCCTCACTCCAGGGCTGCTGCACTATCCACTGTGCCACCTAACTGCCCTCTCACTGTTTATGTTCCCCATTTTAATGTTCCACATTTACACCCTTAAATATGTCCTGTAAGCTCACAAGAAGGTCCTTGTACCAACAGAAGTGGTCTTGGACCCACTTTTATCGGCCCATAGCTAGGCATTACCATTAAATGGATCTTGCTCAGAACTCTTGCCTCAGTTTCTCTTGTTCACAGATTTCAGTCACAACAACTCGTGGCTCAGTAGGACTCAAGTAGAAAATTCTGATCTTCAGGATGGTCCTTTGAAAAAAATTCCTTAGAGCACACTATGATTGAAATCACTGAGATCTTCTCTTCAGGTGACCACCTCTGGAGATTGGACTCCCCTCCTCAAGTCCAATCTAAATATTCTCTGAGTTCATATAAGCCCTAGGAAAATCCCATTATTTTGTTTGACTGGGGAATCCCAGGAGAGTCCCTTTCTGTGTCTTGTTTGGGGAACTTTTTTGTCCCTTATCTACAGTTGCCCTTCATTCTGGAAGAGGACCAAAATGGCATCACTATGTTGGAGTCAAGATACAGTGTGTCTAACTCTGGATGATCAGACCAATATGAGTTCAAAATAGTCCATGGGAACAATTGGGGTGGATTTCCTAAATTTGAATATCTCATTTCCTTTCAGCTAATATAATTCTGCATCACTCATAGAACAACAGTACCCTCTCTGATGAAGGTACACCATGCTGGGTGGTCCTATGACAGTGTCTCCCATGTCTTATAATCGATTCCAGAGTTCTTAAGGACTTGAATATCCTTAGATCGCTTTTCTGACCTTCCTCCCCAAATGAGCCTTGTAACAGTTCTCCTTAAAATGGTCTTTTAGACAAGCTCATGTCTGACATTCAAATATGTTCAGCTCATCAGAGTTTAAATGCTTGGCAGTTTAGCTCTAGAAAAGACCTCATTGTCTGGTGTCCTCTCCTGCCAGGTCTTGAAATTCTTCCTAAGACAATTTAAATGGAAGTGATTCGGTCTCCTGGCCTGAACCAGGTTACACTGTCCAGGTTTCATAGACATACAACAGTGAGGTCAGCACATCGGCTCTGTAGTCCTTCAGTTTGGTGGTCTATCTAATATTTCTCTCCCACACTTTCCTTCAGAGTGTTTGGGAGACCAAACACTAAGATAGCTTGGGCAAACCATCATGAAATTATTGTACAATGCTGAGGAACCAAATTTTGATCCAAATTTTCCATAAACCCTTATGACTGATGATACCAAAGGCTTTGGTCTGTATACAAACATTGTATACAGACCTCAGCTCTGCTCCTGGCATTTCTCCTGGAGTGGCTGGGCAACAAACACCATATCGGCTGTTCCTTAACCCTTTCTGAGCCACTCTGGCTTTCAGATAGATAACCGGCAAATGGCAATCTCCTTGTCATGAGTCTGTCATCCACTCTTTTTGGGAAGCATACAGATCTGTTGACTAGATTAGTTTTAATCACAGTACCTGTTAGAGAAAGAAGAATCTCTCTCTCTCCTACAAATAGAGAAGTCCTTGGGAGAGATAAGAATTAAGCTCTGTCTATAGACAGAGCATTTCTTCTGCAATTTAAAGAATCTTTGTTGCAGATAAAACAACCCCTTTTAGAAGCAGAATGAGTTCTCTTTTGTAAATAACCAGGTAAAAGAGCTTGAAAGATTTTTTTTTGTTTGTTTTTTTCTTACTGTGGCAACTGGCAAAGAGTCTAGAGGGATGAAGTATTAGTGACTTTCGATATCTTTGGTGAAAGCCAGGAAGGAAGACACACTGTTAAGTATTTCTCTCTCTCTCTCTCTCTCTCTCTCTCTCTCTCTCTCTCTCTCTCTCTCTCTCTCTCTCTCCCTCCCTCCCTCCCTCTGTATGTGTGTGGTTTTGAGTATACAGTTAGTCACATTGTGAGGAATGTAGGGCGTTGTTGGTCTTCACAGGGTGGAGGAAGACCCCTTTGAAATCCATTACAAAGGGGGAATAGCCCCAGCCAGTCACAAAACTGGGAGAGTTCTCCTAATGCCATTCCAAAGATGACCAACCCAAGATTAGAAGAAACTAGTCCTTAACTGGTCAAGAGTGACCTAGAGATGACCTAATGCAACTGAGTTTGTGCAGTTAGGAAACTGAATATTATCCCACATACCCCCGTGATGATTGGGGTTCAGCAGCATATCATGCCTCGTATAATGGGGGGGATCACGTTAGGGGCATGTCATGGAATGCGTGGACTTCTTAGATTGTAACTCAAACTCCAAAAGCCTATGAAAATCCAAGAGGGAGGGGAAAGAGTTCTGAAACTATAAATTACCTGATGGTCCAATGCTACCTCATGCCTCATGCTAAGTAAGGCACCCATATCTTGCAAGGTTTGTGAATAAAATCTACAAAGTTCTCTCACTCTAGCAGGTGGGGTTTTTTTCAGTTATTAACAACATCATGACTTTTCCCATCACATTTGTGATAGGTCAAAGGTTGGCATAAGAAATTAAATGGGAATTTGGGGGGGAGCTTTGTGGAAGCTTCAGGTGATAGGCAAAGGTCAGCAGATGACACAGAAAAAGTTTAGAAAGGAATAAAACTATCTAGCATTATAGACTATCAACATACTTTAATCTTTTAATAGCCTAAAATAAGTAAAAAAGTTAAAATTTATGAAAGCAAGGGGCGGCTAGGTGGCGCGATAGATAGACCACTGGCCCTGGATTCAGGAGTACCTGAGTTCAAATCCGGCCTCAGACACTTAATAATTACCTAGCTGTGTGGTCTGGGCAAGCCACTTAACCCCATTAAAACTAATAAAAAAATTTATGAAAGCACAAAAGTCAGTGGGTGCCAAACAAAAGTTAGTATTTTTACTTAACATTGACCTACACACATCTAGGACCAAATACTTAACCCAAATGTTACACTAAGGAACTGTAAACAGTAAATAAAAGGGGGAAAAAAATTCAGAATTCTTCTCTGGTACAAAAAGAGGACCAAAAGATTTTATGTGGATTTTCCAGATCTGGATGACGCGATACGCCCAGGGATAACTGCAGTGAACTGACCTTTCCTATTGAGATGTCCCAGAAAATAGAGTGACAGCTGGAATAAAGAACCCAATTTGCAAGATAAGAGATTCCCTGTCCCAAATAGGAAAATCCTTGCTGAATATCAGATATTCCTTGTTCCAGACAGCTCAACTTTTTACACATCCAGAAGGACCCAGCTACAGGAGGAAGCATTTCTCCTCCAGGTACAGGAAGAAGCATCTTTTTGTGGCCGGAAAGATCCTCATCTCTAGAAACCTCAAAGAAACTAAGTTTTCTTTGTCGTAATAATTGGCTCTGGTCTGGGTTTTGCTTTCATTTCCCCCCTCTGAAGGGTGTTTTGGCAGAAAGTTCTAGAAGACAGAACTTGTAGCCCTTCCAAGTAACAGAGGCTGACTTTGTCAGTGTTTGTTCAGTGAACTTCCTTGTTTATTTTCTAGTCTCTTTTGTAAATTTGTCCTGAAGGACACATTCAAAATGTGGGAAAGGACCAAGGGGTGAGAAAGGGTATAGCCAGAATCTCACAGATCATACATCACAAAAACCAGGATGTCTGCTCTTTGTGGAAACCCAAGAAGGTGCCAACCTGTTGACAGGAAGGAGAGAGTTAAGACAAAAGGAAAAGGTGAACTAATTTAACATAGGTTGAATGAGAGAGTCTGTGCTATTGTCCCTTACCCCTGGAGAAGGAAGGAGCTGTCCTTGCTCATTAGTAAATTGAGCAAGACGAGGAAAAGGGGGGGAGGGGTGTTTGAAAATTGTGAATTAGCTCAAACGGATGCACCTGCTAAGAGAGGGGAGGGTATGTCCTAAGTATGTACCCCCAAGGATGAGGACCTATCAGGACTCAGAGGGGAGGAGCACAGGTCTTCTACTATATAATCTTGTATGTATTGAGGATTCAGGGTGTCTCGCTCCCTAAGGGACACCCATTTCTTGCAAGAACCGTTAATAAACGGATTAATTCTTCCCACACTCCAGTAAGCATACTCTCCTTTCTTTTGCTATTTAGAGCCAATTTCTCCTTCCCACAAATCAGCAAAGTACAAGGAAAGTCTGGAGAGGTTCCCAGCTATTCAAACTTTGGGAGGAGAATATGTTGGCCTGTTTATAACACGAAATAAAGAGGGATAGAGCAGATAGCCCTGGTGCCAACTAGGAGAAGCTTTGGTACTCACAGAACAACTTCTCCCACAGAGAAAGGAAGAGAAATGAATTCTCTTAAAACAGAAGGCTTGGCTTCCCCAGGCCAGCTGAACAGTCTCTTCTCTACAAGTAGAAAAACCTCTGAGCTTCCTAGACAAGGGACTTGAAGACAAGGCTGTGAATTTGATTTTTGACTCTAAAAGATTAGCTCTGATTTTGATTAGCAAGAAAATGTCTTTTATACAAAGATAGCTCAATTATTGAAAAAAAAAAAAGGGAGGGCAGCTCAGTGGCACAGTGGATGGAGCACCGGACTCAGGAGGACCCAAGTTCAGGTCCAACTTCAGATACTTAATAACTACCTAGTTGTGTGACCTTGGGCAAATCACTTAACCCCTTTCCTATAAATAAAATTTTTAAAAAAGAAAGAAAAAGGCACTTGCTTCTGGTGCACTAGATAAATGATATAATTATGGGAAATGCAAACAGCATTCTTGCTGGAACTCCCTTGGAAAAATTCTTAAGATCTTGGGACCAAGGAAAGCCACTGGTTCAAACCTGGTCATGACCAGCATGCCTGCTACAAGAGTGTTATGATAGACAGGCCTCCTTTGTTCTCTGAAATTCTACAGCAGCATTTAGCTTCTATCATTTTTTTCTTTTTTATTAATTATTTTTTGATAGTTTTCATTTTATATAAGATTTTGAGTTCCACATTTTTCTCCCTCTCTTCCTTCCCTGCCCCTCCCCTTAATAGTAAGTCATCTGATATAGGTTATACATGTATAATAGATTAAATATTAGTCATGTTATGAAAAATGAATCGGAACAAAGGAGAAAAAACACAAAACATAAAATAAATTTTAAAAATTGAAAATAGTCTGCTTTGGACTGCACTCAGACTCCGTGGCTCTTTTCTTCAGATATGGATGAATATTCCAAGACAAGTCTCTTAGAATTGTCTTCGATGCTTGTACTGCTGAGAAGAGCTGAGTTTATCACAGTTGTTCATCACACTTTGCTGCTGTTAATGTAGCCAAAGTTCTCCTGGATCTGTCCACTTAACGCAGCATCAGCTCATGCAAGTCTTTTGCAGACTTTTCTGAAGTCTGCCTGCTCATGATTCCATACAAAACAATAGTACTTCATCACCTTCATATACCTCCATTTATCCAACCATGCCCAGTGGATAGATATCCCCTCAACTTCCAATTCTTTGCCCCTACAAAAAAAGCTACCATGAACATCTTTGTACATGTGGATCTTTTTCCCTTTTTTTACGATCAGACCTAGTAGTGGTACTGATAGATCAAAAGATACGCAGTTTTATTGTCCTTTGGGCATGGTTCCAAATTGCTTTCCAGAATGGCCGCAGCAGCTCAAAACTGATCCCTCCCAACACTAATCATTTTCCTTTTTTTGTCCTATTTGGCCAATCACTTCCATCATTTTCAAAGGCTCCACTCTGGTTCAGAAGGTGGATGACGTCCTGCTGGCAGCAACCGATGTCCAATGCCAAAGAACAGCACCAGCCTTCTTCTCCATCTTCATCAGAGAGGCCATGAGATCTCCAAGTCATGTGAATTTCTCAGGTTGAATATCTTGGTTTTGTTCTGAAGCACAACTAAACTCTCCAACAAGATTCAAGTCCAAAGAGGCAAAATCGGCTCTGCTGTCAGGTAGAATTGGCCACTATCCAAAAACCCTTCCAGAACCCTTGCAACTTGAATCAAAACATCCCACACTTGGACTTCCAGATGACTCCTTTTCTTCTTTGAATGTGAACATAAGCGAGTGGCATCAAGGGTACTCGTGGAGGACCTTGGACCAGATAGACTCTATGGCTCCACCCAGCTTGAGAGCTTGGAGCAGCAATTGCCCTTTTGGTGGAAATGGACTGTGAACTTGTTGTTCAGTGCCCTCATGAGGTCATGGCTCTTTTATTGAGACACCACACCTAAGACTTTTCTGATTAGTGAGATTTGTCAGTGTGAAGTGACTGGAGGGAAAGGGAAATGTGAGTCATGACATGTTCTGTTCTCAACCCCACCTCATTGCACCTTGATTTACCAACTTCAAGAGAGCCTTCCATGACTGTTCTGTTGTAGTTGATATGGCCAAGCAATGACCTTATCAGTATTTCTCTACGGAATTCCTATCTGTTTTTTTAAACTTATGGTAACTCTTGTAAAAGGGATGATATTTGGGACACACGTGCTGCTTTGATCTCTGATCATGATTTTCAGTGGCCTACTCTTCCATCCAATCTCATCATTCAGGATGTCAAACTCCTTGGCCTGGCTCAAGCTGGTTGGCTCCCAGCTGGCAAAACTCTCAATATCTTCACTGACTCACACTATACTATTGGAGTTTGCCCAGAGAGTTTTAACCTGTACCAATAAGGCTATTTTGAATGCTGACTTCATCAAAGACCATCTAGCCATTATCCAGTTACCCAAGGCCCTAGGCATTATAGGTTACTCTGCCCACACTGGTCTCAAGTTGAGGCTGTGACAAGACTAACCAACTTGGATGGCCCTGCCCATGTTTCACCTTGCCACAACCACCAATGAAGACATCTTCCCTTCAACAACATTGACTTGGTCCAACATAACTCTGAGATCAAGAAATGGAAACAGTGGTATGAAGTAAAATGAATCTCTGGGCCCTGGATGTCTGTGGAAGGAAAGCTAGCCCTTCCCTGGAGCTTCCAACACCAGGTATGTCTTCTTAAGAACTTAAGGGGGAGTATTACTCCTATGACAGCTCAATTTGTGCTGCCTGCCCAATTTGCCAAGTATTTAATCACCATGCCTTCTGTAACACTGTATTAAGTGAGAACTCATTAACTTACACTTCATTTGGACATTTACAAATTGATCCAAGGCTGGCCATTATAAAATCTGTCTTGTTGCTGTATGCTACCTCGCCCATTGGGTTGAGTCATTTTCTAATCTTAACACTCCAATCATCTTTGTTGCAATAATACATCTCAAAGAAATCACTCCCCAACTCATATCAATTCTGATAAGGGTTTCATCTCACAAATACTGTGTTTTCCCAAATCACTCTTAAGTCCCATGCCCCTTACCATCCTCAGAGTGTGGGTCAGAGTGACCACAAGACTCTCATTGATTAGCTGTCTTCTGAAACTCATCCAAAATAGCCAGATGTTCTTCCCCTAAATCTTGTTCCATCTGCAAAGAAAACCAAGGAGGGATGACTCTGAAATGTTTGATCCTATGAAAGAAAGCAAAATCGCCTCTCTTGTTTCCTACATGCAAGAACCAAAGAGCCACTGAAAGAACCTCACAAGGCAGGGGCTGCAGTAGAGACTGGGCCTTTGGACTTTTCAGTAGTGATAAGATCTACCTCAAGAACTTCCAATAAGGGTAGCTAGGTGACATAGTGGATAGAGTATAGGCCCTGGAGTCAGGAGGACCTGAGTTCAAATCTGGCCTCAGACACTTAATAATTGCCTAACTGTGTGACCTTGAACAAGTCACTTAACCCCATTGCCTTGCAAAAAAAAAAAAGGAACTTCCAATGAACCAGTGGAACTCAGACAGCCTGGGAAAAGCTCCTGTACAGTACTGCTGACCATCACAACTGGATAGAAACTGGAGAAAAGGACTCACCTGACAACCTGCCCCTCAAGCAAGAACTCCTTGTGCCAATAAAGAACAAGCGCTGTGGGTTGTTAAGTATTGTGTTATCCCAAGCTCAACACAGACACATGGAGGAGAATGCTTGCTTTTCTCTTTGCCATTCACTTTTGGCTTCATCATCTTTGGAATTATTGTGTGGAGAAATGGCCCTTTCCCTCACTAATTCTAAGATGATTGTTGCCCATTGACCTCTCTAGTCCAACCAGTTGAGAAGGTTAGGGGACAAATGTTGCTCTTCCTGACCCTGGGAGATTATCTAGCATGGGGAAATGGTCAGTTTACTTTGCCTGCTACATGACTCAGCTTTCTACTTATTATGATTTGCAGTTGTATTATGATTACCTTAGCTAAGTGAGCTACCCTTCGCCTTTGGTGGGTTTCCATCATAGAGTTTTTGTGACAGAGATAAAGGTTCTTGCACAGCTCATACAGGTTCTGGTCCAGAAGATAGATCCACTGAGGTTCTGGAACTAGTACGACAGCTCCCTGGGGAAAGCAAGGAACAATAAGAACCTTCAGTTTCTAGCATCTTGTATGGTTAATACATAGGATAGACAATAGTCCATGGTAAGGCCTCATAGTTTAGCTACACAGAATTACTGACCCTCGATTTACCTCTCGTATACAGAGAATCACTGATCCCCAGGTGACCCCTGATGTACAGGGAAGAGAAATGAGAGGATTGATCTCGTGCACATATTTAAATCAGCTTGAGTATTTAAAAGAATCACTTTGACTGGTCCTGGACAGACCCTCAAGACCGTACTTGATGAACATTGCCTATTGCTTCAGGAACTAGCCATTCTTGAATGTAAACACCATCATTCTTGGGGTTCAGGGAGGGGTGGTTCCCTCCTCGGACAACCTGGGAAATTTGGTTTTATTCCACAAAGATCAGCAAGAAGCTTTCTTTGTTCTCAAGTTATATAACATCTAATTAGACTTTAGCCTAATTGGAGTCTCACCCACAGAGAGGATGCTCTGCCTGGGGCCTTCCCGATTTGGACTCTGAAGGCTGTACCCTGGGACTCCCCAGCCACTGTTGATTCAGATGTTGAAGCTCCCCCGATTGGTGATGTTTTCTCTTAATATTTATGTTTATGTAGGCTTTGGTCTTCTTTGTATTATATTGGGACTTACTGGTTACTTTTGTTATAAGACTGATTTATTACTACCTGTTTTATAATCACTTTATTTTTTTTCATCTTTTAAATTTATTTTTTATTAAAGATGTTATTTGAGTTTTACAATTTTCCCCCATCTTACTTCCCTTCCCCACCCCCCACAGAAAGCACTCTGTCAGTCTTTACTTTGTTTCCATGTTGTACCTTGATCCAAATTGAGTGTGATGAGAAAGAAATCACATCCTTAAGGAAGATAATAATCACTTTATTAAATATACTTTTTAGTTTTGTTGGTGTGAATGTGTCCTTTTGTAGGAGCAAATCAAAACCAATACTCCCTAATGAAACACATCTTGATGACCTCTATTGGAGCAGGGTCTAAGAAAGGACTGTCTTCTATTTTAGTTTTTAATCTTAACTAGAGTCTTTTCCCATAGATCGATCTGTTTTCGTTTAGCGACAACCGTAACATTACTGTTGTTATTTAGTTATGTTCAACTCTTCTTGAATGCTTTTTGGGTTTTCCTAGCAAAAATACTCGAGTGGTTTGCCATTTCTTTCTTAAACTCAGTTTACAAATGAGGAAACTGAGGCAAACAAGATAGGAAGCAACAGAAGCCAAGAACCCAGGAGGAGAAGTCTTCTTTACCACAAATCTGCATTCTATGTTTTATACCTTCCTAGTAATATTTGGGTAAAGAATAATGCTATTATTAACTTTCACAGTCAGATAGGGCAAGGCTTAGGAGATGTGAGAAATATTGGGCCCCAAGACTGTTGGGTGTGTTATCACATCCATCAGAGTACTCCTGGCCCATGGGTACCTATTCCAGCAGAGTACATTGATATTATATTGTTTTACTAGCAGGTATGAGTGAAGGAGACATCCCATTCATGTCATATTCTTCTCTTGCTCCATTTCTATTTTGCCCACTGTGAGATTAGCAATACAGATTCTAACAAAAAAAAATTTCACACAGCTGGTGAATGTTAACGATGAAGACTCTTACACATTCCAGATTCTTACAGTTGCAGTCAATTCCTCTTTTAATAAAATGAGGATTCTCCATTTTGGCTGGCATGGCCTTTGCCAACTTTTCCTCTCTTTATTAACAAAATACCAATGATATCATTATATTTTAGGAGACTCAGCACAGTGTGACTATATCCTAAAAGTCCCTGATGAAAATAGAACATAATCCTTCATTTTTGCTAAGACCATGGTTTTCAATGGCACCAGAGGGGCCCACTTCAGAATGAGACCTTTGTAAACTCTTACTTATGATGACACAGCAGCCTCTGGAACATACCCAAATATTCCTGAGTTGTCACAGAAATTTGGGAGCAGAGATTTCTCAGTTTCAGTAGAGATGTCCTTCCTTCCCTCCCTCCTTCCTTTCTTCCTTTCTTCCTTTCTTCCTTCCCTCCTTCCTCCCCTCCTTTCTCCCCTCCTTCCTCCCCTCCTTTCCCTCCCTCCTTCCTTCCCTCCCTTCCTTCCTTCCTTCCTTCCTTCCTTCCTCCCTCCCTCCCTCCCTTGTTCCTTTTTATTAGAGATGTTTCTAATTGATTTTATGACATAGCCCATCCCCAGATTATGGAAAAGAGACTAGAGAAATCTCTGCCCAGAGGTAGATGCTACTAGAGAGTTTGGAGATTGATAACCAGAACCTCTCTTTCTATATTCTTGCCACCATGCTCCCACATTTCTAGTAACCATTTTTTCCTATTAGACCCATTGAATGTTCAAAGACTGATACTAGTGGTACAAAATAGGGTATTCCCCCAGTTCCATGCCAGCCAGGGAGGAAGGGATGCAAAGACTTCTGAACAAATTCTTCTCCTGTCTCTGTGGCACTCTATCCACTACAGTGCCACCTTGCTGCCCACAGATGTAATACAGGTATAGATAGAGATATGTTTAATATAGATATATAGGGCATAATGAATAGGCAGCTGGGTTTGGAGTCTGGAAGATTCATTCCATTTGCCTCAGGTTTGACTTCTGTAAAATGAGCTGGAGAGGGCAATGGCAGCACACTCTACATACTCTAGTCTACATGCTCATACAATATCAAGAAAACCCCAAATGAGGTCATGGAGAGCCAGACCCGGCTCTCTCCAAAGCCACCAATGACCTTTTAGCTGCCACATCCAACGGCCTTTTCTCAGTCCTCATTCTCCTTGGCCTGTCTGCTCTGCCACTCACTAACTCACCACCTCCTATATCTGCCCATAAGTTAGAATGACTAGCTCTGTCTTGAGGGTCAGCTAGCTCCAAGACATCATGCTCAATTCTGGGGATAGACGGTTGGAAGAAACCCAGAGATTCTGCCTTCTGGATAACAATATACCCACTAGTTAAGTGTGACCCAAGAGAGAAGGTTTCAGAGGCCTTTCAGACATTGTAAAATGACAGACCCTCCCATCTGTAACAGACTTCAGAGTCCATTCAGTCCAACCCATCCTGACAAAGAAGCCCTGCTCATTGCCCAAGAAGTGGGCCTTCAGGCTCTGGAACTGAAGACAAGAGAACAGGATTCCACGCTTATATTGGATCCGCAGTAACTGTGTAATATCAAAGAAATGAGCATTACAGAGTTTAAAAACAGGTACGTGACAAGAATGTCTTTATTTATTTACAACTAGCCTGCAGGGAGATTCTTGGCCCATGATGCCCCGAAAGCAAAGGGGACCAGACAGAATGGGACTGCATATGGACAATTATCTAGGCTGGCATTGGGAGGGGAGCTCCTGCGTTAGGGGCACTGTCCCAGAACCCTTTAAATATTTACAGATCTAGGCAGAGAGTATTATTGTCAGGTCACCAAGTTGGGCAATTTGAATTACTGCTGTGGCTCCAAAAGCAAGTTCCTTGGAGGGGAAACCTTTTCTACGCTCCCATCTCTGCCTCCACTTTACCTGGTATAGTTTGAAGCCTGCTCAGTTTGCCTCCATAGTGACCAGAGGCAAGACATTTTAACTGTCCTAGAATCAATTTTAACCCAAAAGAGTACTCATTATATTTAATTTATACAATAAAATAGGTATAACTAGTGCTGTAAAGTTTGCAGTATATTTTATACAAATTGACTCATTTGATTCTGAGTCCCCTGAGAGGATGGTGTGATTGTGATCTGCATTTTACAGATGAGGAAACTGAGACAGACAGCAGCATCATTTACAAGTGTGACAAGGGCAACTGGGTGGCAAAGTGGATACAGCGCCAGGCACGGAGTCAAGAGGACGAGTTGAAATCCAACCTCAGGCACTTCCGAGCTGTCAGCAAGTCACTTAATCCTCATTGTCTCACCAAAAAATTAAAAAGATAAAAATAGTGTCTGAGGTCAGATTGAGCCCAAGTCTTCCTGGTTCTAGGCCTATCCACAGCCCTCTGTGTAAAATAAATCTGAACACACTCATCTGCCTTAAGTCCTTTGCAAACCCTAAAACTCTCAAGCAATGTGGACTGTTGATATTGTTGGTACTGTCTCATGTTCTGGGGCCTCAGTTCCCTCATCTGTAAAACAGAGTGAGACAAGGTGGTCCCCGGGTCTCTGATCTTGCTCTGCTTCTGTGACCTCTGCATTCAGCGTGAGTAAACGGCCCCCATCCAATTCACCAATGATTCCAACCGGCAGGGGTTACTGATGATGCCTGATTGATTGATGTTTGACCTTTATTCTCCAAGAAGACCATGACCTCAGGGAGGTGATGCCCTGCTAAACCCAGGAATTGGATGGGGGGGGGGGGCTGTGTGCTAAGTCACCAGCCTCGCTTTCTCCTCCAGTCATTTGAGTCCAGTGGCCAAATATGAAATGCCCTGGATGTGAGGCAGTCAGGGTTAAGTGACTTGCCCAGGGTCACACAGCTAATAAATGTGAGGCTGGATCAGAACTCCCGTCCTCCTGATTCCCGGGCCAGTGGTCTCTCCACTGCGCTATCTAACTACCCTTAAGGAGAGAGACAACACATAAGGAAAGGGGAAGGAGGAGGGATTAGCTGAGTCCCAGAGGACCGAAAGATGGGGTGGGGGTCGACTTGAGAGAGGGGAATGGAGATCCTTGGTGGTAGTGACCTCCCCATGCCTGCAGGTATCCCAGCAAAGGCCTCTGTGGGTAGTGAGCTCTCTTCCCGCAAGGACAGGGGAGCATCCCCGGTCCCCAGAGCCGGCTGTTGGCAGTTCCCATGGCAACGGAGGACGCACGGGCTCCTATTGGCTGAGCCGGCCGCCCGTCAGCGGGGCCGCCGCTCCGATTGGTCTTCCCGGGCCGCGGGCCGGACTCCCGCCTCCATGCAGCCCAGGGAGATGAGCGGCGAGGGGAGTCTCGGCCACGGCATCCGCCAGCTCCGGGTGGGGGGCGAGCGGAAGCCGGGCCCCGGGGGGGACCCCTCGGACGCCACCGCCGCCCCCACGCTGCCCCCCAGATCTGCGCGTGGCAAGGGGAAAGAGCAAGCCAAGCAGCCCGGGGGTCCGAGCTCCGGCCAGATGGAGCTGCAAGTGGTGCTCGAGGTGGCCAAGGCTGGGGGGACGGAGGCCGGGCCGGGGGGCGCACCCCGAGAAGGACACTGAGGCAACCAGTGCGGGGCGGGGGACAGACCCTCTAGAGCTGGATGGCGGCTCCAAGAACATCAAGTCTTTCATTTTACAGATAGGGGAACTGAGGCCGAGCGGCCCAGGGGCAGGGAGCTTCTAGCTTCCAGTTTCCTCCTGTAAAAGGGGGCTGACCTAAATCATTGATCCTTCATTGGGCAGATGGGATGGCAGAATTCCAGAGAGTGCCAGAGGGGCTCCCAGAGACCCCAGCCCAGCTCCTCAGCCCCTGCCTCACTGAGATGCCACATAGCCCCATTGCCAGGGTGCCCATAGACCCATCTCTGGGATGCCTCCTTACACCCATCTCCGGGGCGACCCCATAGACCCATCTCCGGGTGTCCCGGGCTTGATGAGCCCCGGATGTCCTGGGGTTGTTTGCAAGAGGCCGCCTCAGCACTGGCTTGGTGGTTCTTGTTTTTTCAGAAAGTGCCAGAGATCCAGTTTAGTGATGCCACCATGAACATCCCTCTGCAGAACCCCCTGCTGCCAGACAAGGAGTACAACACCACTGAGGAGGGAGATCAACCTGAGGGGGCTCATGAGATGGAAAGTGAGGGAGACTCTGGCTCTGACCAAGAAAGAGAAGGTAAGGAAAGCAGGTAGTCACCTGCCCACCCTCCCCAGACCTCCAGGGGTCCTTAGGGTCAGGGTCCTTCTCCCAGCTCCCTAGGACCCTCCTATGGACCCAATGGAACAGTCAATTAGGCTACTATGGGGAGGGCATGGGATGGCAGAAACCAAGTTGGAAGGATCTGCAGAGGCCTCCTAGTCTGATCCCTTCATTGTACAGATTAGGAAACTGAGATCTGAGGAGGGGGAGGGACTTTCTCATGGTTGCACAAGGAGTTTCTCCCCTCCGACCTCAAACACAGAACTTTTTTTTTAGGATTTTGCTAGGCAAATGGGGTGAAGTGGCTTGCCCAAGGCCACACAGCTAGTAATTATGAAGTGTCTGAGGCCGCATTTGAACTCAGGTCCTCCTGACTCCAGGGCCGGTGCTCTATCCACTGCGTCACCTAGCTACTCCACACAGAACTTATTTTTAAAGCAGTCCTGAGACCTCCCCCCTACTGTCTCCCTTGGCGATCACATCGGCTTCCATAAGACCAATTATTGTCCCATATTTCTATATTCAATCTAGTTTTCTCTTGAGTTCTAGTCACCAACTGCCTATTAGATCCTTTTGAAAATTAAATTTTGGAGCAGCTAGGTGGCGCAGTGGATAGCGCACCGGCCCTGGAGTCAGGAGGGCCTGAGTTCAAATGTGGCCTCAGACACTTAATAATTACCTAGCTGTGTGGCCTTGAGTAAGTCACTCAATCCCATTGCTTTGTAAAAAAAAAAAAAAGAGGAGGAGCATTGGGTCTTAGTGGCCTGTGCACAGAGTCAGGAAAGAAGGGAGTTCAAATCCCACCTCAGAACAGGTATGTAAATGGTCTATATAAAGAGAGAAATAATGCAAGCCCCAGTTACTTCCCAGGGTTTTCATTTTTAATTCATTTAAATCAATTTAATTTATTTCATTTATATTATTTTATTTTTTATTTATTTAATAATTTATTTTTCCCCAATTACATATTAAAAAATCTTAGACATTTAACATTTGCAATTTTATAGCCCTTTAGGAATAGTTTCAAATTGCGCTCCAGAAAGGTGGGATCAGTTCTCAACTCCACCAACAGTGCATTAATGTCCCAATTTTCCCATATCCTCTCCACTATTTGTCATTTTCCTTTTCTGTCACATTAGCCAATCTGTAGATGTTGTCCCCTGATTTTTAAAACAAAATGATGAAGTAGGAACAGTGGTAAGGGAACTGGATTTGGAATTGGGGGTCTGGGCTGGAAACCCCACTGGGGGAGGGTGGACCTTGCTGATGTCCAGCTCTGAATCTATGACCTTGTGGTCCTCAGAATAGATATGAAGCCAAGTGAGAAGAAGGAAAGCTCATTTCTGACCAGGAGATTGAACCTAGGAGGCCTTCCTGGAGGAGAATAGGACTCTGGAGAAGACTTCCAAAGGTGGAGGGAGAGAGAGGCATGCAGGGCATAGGGAGGCAAAGGCTCAGAGGTGGGAAAGAGTGGAGCAGCCAGACCCACCACCGTCATCATGGTGTCGGGCTGCTGAAGGGTGGTCCTAACCAACAGCGCTTTTCTTTATCACTGACACAACTCTGGTTCAAATGCTCATCACTCTTCCCTGGACCTTTCCATCATCCTCCTGCTTCTTCCCAGGGTGAGGTCCTACCCAGAGTCACTCCCCTCCTCCACAACCTTCCATGGCTTCCTAACATGAGTGCTCCCCAAGAGCAGGGACTCTGCCCGAGGCCTTGTACATATAAACGTTCCCGGGCTTGAATGGAGGCTGGGTCCGAGAGAGAATTCTGTTTTTTTAAAGGGAACTCAAACATCAGATGGATGATGAGAAGGGCTCTTGCACTCACTGACCATCTCGTGTCTCCCTCCTGCAGAGTCCACTGGGCCATGTGACCTCGCTGGCAGGGCCCAATACCTGGCAGCATGTAAAGCCTATGGGGTGGTGCCCATCTCCTACTTCCTTCACCACATGCATGATTCTGAACTCACCTTAATGCATCGTGGTCTCGGGCCTCAGGTAAGAGACGCCACCACGGTCCTCTGGGTCCTGCAGAGTGTAAGCCCTGAGAAGGCAGGAACTCTTCCCTTTCTGGCTCTCAGGTCAACTCTGTTGACCTCAGTCTCAGGTTCCCCCTTAGCTCGGGTCCCACAGAGAAACTATGGCACAATAGATGGGGCCCCAGCCTTGGCCTGAGGAGACAGTCCTGGTTCTCCTATTAACTCTGACCCTGGCCCAGAGACTGAAATGGGCACACCCTGGGTTTTGGTCCCATTTGTGTGACCTTGGGTAAATCCCTCCCTGTCTCTGGGCCTCAGCCTCCTTCTCTGAGAAATGAGGATAAGCTTCTTCTAAATGCCTCTCTCATTTACTTCTCTGGGCCTCAGTTTCCCTAAGTGACCTCTAAGAGTTGTTCTAACAAGCAGCAACTCTCTGAGCTTCCCAGTCATGGACTCAAGAAGTGACCCATGCAAGGTCACGTAGCCAGAAATGCCTGCATCAGCCCCAGAACCCAGGTCTCCTGCCCTCCCTGGCAGGCCTCCTTTGTGTTGCAGGGGGCCCGGGCCCTGGCCTCAGCCTTGATGACCAACACCTCAATTACCAAACTGAATCTGAGTGACAACTGGCTGAACGAGGAGGGGGCAGCAGCGATCGCAGGGATGCTGAAGGAAAACTGCTTCATCACCGGTGGATACACAAGCTCCCCCTCCCCATTTTACCCAGGGTGCACATGGCCCAGCCAGGTCTGGAGCCCACCTCTCTCTCCCCTTGGATGGGCCACCATCCTCAGATGTCACTCAAGTTGGGCCCCAGAGACTCTGCCTCAGTTTCTCTTGACCATCATCATGTCATCATTCCTTACATCTTGATTCTCAGTTGCTAGAGGCAGATCTTTACTTTTCTTGCAAAGACTTCTGTTGCCAGAACTGTTCTCTCTTGCAGCCACAGCCAGCTCTTTCTTCAGAGGTCCTACACCTTGAAACTGCTTTTGGACTTAGCTACTGACTCTACATATTTGGGTCTAGAATGTGTCTCCATGTCTCAAATTATCTTAGCATGGCCGTCTTCCTTCACTTATTGGAGCTGCCCATTTCCAAACCCTCAGAGAAAGTGTTCACACTTTGCGAAGGGACAACCAGGTGTTGTATAAAGGTGACCAGGTGTGAGCACATTAAGTCTTATTATCTGAGACTATATAAGGGCCCTAAGCCCCTCTTACAGATGAGGAAACTGAGATACAGAGTAGATAGGTGATCTGACCAAGGTAACACACACACAGACATTAAGGCAGGACTTACACCCAGGTCTGCCTGGCTCTGTCCACAGCCTCTGATGGTCATCCCCTGGGTCTCTCCCATCAGATCTTGATCTGTCTGATAATAAAGTGGGGGCCAAAGGCGCCAAGCCCCTGTGTGCTGCCCTGAAGGTGAACACCTCTGTGCGGCGGCTTCGCATCTCTGGAAGTGAACTAGGCACACAAGCCGCCAAGGACATCGCTGAGGCCCTGATGGTCAACACCAAGGTGGAGCTGCTGGACTTGAGCCATAACCTTCTAGATGAGGAAGCTGGTAGGAGGCTGTGGCCAGGGGGAGAGGCTTCCCCGGGTTTGACTCTGCCAGGGCAGGTGACTGAGGAAGTGAGCACAGAGCAGGGGAAGTGTAGACAGTTCTACGCCCAGAATCATGAGACTGGGTTCACACCCTTTCAAGCTCTGGGCTGCCCTTTTCCTCCAGCTCACCCAGGTGTCAGCCTCACACCCCAGGAGGTAACGAGGGGCCCGGCTGAAGTCACCTTGTGTAGCTTGGCTCTGGGGGGAAGAGCGACAAGGCCAAACCCCAGAGACAAATCGAGGCTTTGTTAATAGTTACTGCACTCCAAAACTGAGGAGGGTCATCTTGGGAGGTAGCGAACTCCCCATCACTGGATGCCTTTGCGGAGGGTTTGGGTGTTTATCATGGGTTATGGGTCCCTTCCCATGTCCAAATGCTGTGATTCTGTAGCTTCTTGAGGAGGGAAAGTTAGGCTCACCAAATTCTCTTAGCAGCCCTCTGTTGGAGCCCCTTCAGGCACCTACTCTCTCTTGTGGTGGTGACCCTGCCTGCTAGCCAATGTGCCTCTCATCCAAATATCAGCAGGCATGTAGCAGAGCCTGTCCCTCAGTTTCCCCACCTATAAAAGGCATAGTCTACTCCTGTGGAGAATATCCAGGGAAAGTTTGGCAGGCCTTAAAGCACTGGAGAAGTTTTGAGTTTGTGGAGAGTGTTCACTCCATCAGAATCAGGAGAACCAAGAAGGGGTGTGAGAAGGTGGGTGCTCTGGGTGGGTTGTGGGGGACTGACTGACCATGAGAGGTGAAGAAACAGGAAGAGTCTGAAGACTGGCCCCAATTTATAGATAAAGAAACTTGCTGAAGGTGTCCCAGGATGGGCAAGTCCCAGGATAGGCATGCCCAGGGCTTCCCACTCTTCCTCCTGGGCAGGCCCTGCCCCCCCATCCTTCAGGAGGGACTCTGCAGGGGGCTTGATCCTGCTGGTGCCCAGGCACCCTTGTCCCAGATTTCCCTTGAGCTCCCCAGCCCCACCTCCCTGGGCATAAGGGAACTAAAGAGCCCAAGGGGACCGACATTGGGACTTTGTTTCTCCTTAAGGGGAGAAACTTGGACCCGCTTTGGCAGAAAATATTGGCATAAAAGAACTTAACCTCAGTTGGAACCACCTCCGGGGCTCAGGAGCTGTGATCTTCACTCAAGGTCTTGGGGTAGGGCCCTCCCCCTGCCACCTGCTCTGGCTCCAGCTGCCCCTGGGGCAGGCATGGGGGCTGAGGCCAAGATGATGGGACAGATGGGAGAGGGTGGGCCGGGGGGGGGGGGTAGAGGGCTCCAGGATCCCCTTTCAAACTTAGTGGGCTGTCTGAACCTCTGGGGGCCAGACTCTCTCACCGGGGGGATCCGAGTAGAGCCTGGATGGTCATTGTGTCCTGGGGTAAACTCTAGGCCCCCCACCCCTAACTTGAGCATTCCTCTTAAGTGGGAGACTGCCTTCCTAGCTGGCTCCATGGGTCCCCCCTGAGCCTCCTTGGGCAGACAGAAGGAGGTAGAGCCTCCACGGCTTTCACCCCAAGTTGCCCTCTCTCCCATTCCAGGGCTAGTGAAAGATGAAGCCTTAACCAACTTGCCACCTCCCTATCTTCCTCCTCTTCCTTTCTTTCCCTCTTCTTCCTTCCTCTCTTCTCCTCCCCCTCTCTTTTCCCTCCTCCCCCTCCTGCCTCCTCCTGCTCTTCCCCTTCCTCCTCCCTCCTGCCTCCTCCTCCCCTTCCTCTTCTCCTCTTCCTCTCTCCTTTCCCCCTCCTCCCTTTTCCTTCCCTTCCCCTGCTCTCCCTCCTCCATCCTGTCTCCTTTCTTCTCCTCCTCTCCCTCTTCCTCTCTTGTCCTCTTCCTCCTGCCTCCTCCCCTTCCTTCTCTTCCTCCATCCCCCTCCTCCCCTCTCCCTCCTCCTCTCCCTCCCCCTCTTTCTCCCTCTCCTCAGCATCATCATCATCATCCAGTCTGTCCGGTCTAATTCCACAGGCCAACACCTACCTCAAAGTGCTGGACCTCTCCTACAACGGCTTCTGCGACCAAGGAGCAGCTGCCATGGGGGAGGCTCTGAAAGTCAACAATGTGCTGGAGGAACTCAACATCAGGTGAGGACCCCACCCCTCCTCCAGCCCAGGGGCTGATATTTTCCTTCTACCCCCTGGAGACAACGTGTAAATCACTGCATAGACAGAGGAGCAATAGATTTGTCCTTCATCCTCAAAGAAGATCATGACATCAGGGCGGTGATGCCATGGCAAGCCCATTAATTGGATTCGAGTGGAGGGGGGGAGCTGTCCTAAGTCCCCAGCCTCACTTTCTCCTCCTGAGCCATCTGGTCCAGGAGCCAGCTATGGATCAGGATGGTGGAAATTGCGAGGCAATCAGGGTGAAGTGACTTGACCAAGGTCACACAGCAGTAAGTGTCACATGTCTGAGGCTGAATCTGGACTCGGCTCCCCCATCTTCAATGCTGATCCATCCTGCCACTTAGCTGTCCCTATAGGAGAGTGGATGGAAATAGATGGAAGATGAGACATCTCCATAATGCTAGGGTTCATGGAGCACTAACCTGGAATCAGGAAAGTCTTGAGTTCAGATCCAACCTCAAACACTTACTAGCCAGTTGACCATGGGCAAATCATTTCACTTCTGTTTGCCTCAGCTTCCTCAACTGTCAAATGGAAATCATTATAGGGCCTCCCAGGGATGTTGAGAGGCTCAACTGACACAAGCCCCGTGTAAATCTGGGCTGTTGCTACTAAGTTCATCTTAGAGAGGAGACCCCTCTAGGGAGGAAGAAGAAGGTTTCACCCACCCTTTATGGAATGTCTTCTGTCCTGGCAGTGTGTGAAGTGCCAGGAATGTGAAGACATAGATACCTGGGACTTTGGGGGGGCCTTGTCCCTGCCCTCAGAGAGCTTACAGTCTACAGCATACTTTTGTCCACATGAGTAGCTCCTTGCCTCTCCTTGGAAGTGGCACTGCCAGGAAGGGGATAAAAGGGGAGATGGAGTCCTGAGGGGCCTCTGCCACCTGTATCACTGTAAACACCCCCGGCCCCTTGGGCCTCAGTTTCCCCATCTGTCAAAGGAAGGACTGAAGCTCTAAGATGCATGTCCTTCCCGATCCCTTCACCCTGCCCGCCAGAGGACAGAGAACCAGACTCCCAGTAACAGGTTTTCAATGACTGCAATGACTGTCTTCTCTCTCAAGTAACAACCGCATCTCCCAGCCAGGAGCCCTCCAGTTCTCCGGGGGACTGAGGGAAAACCGTACTCTGAGGATCCTCTGGGTGAGTGGCGCCCCTGACAGGGGAGGGATGTCCCAGGAGACAGGGGCCGGCTTGGGAGAAGGCCCCTGCCTTTCTGACCCTGAACTTTCCAGGGAGCAATCAGGAGGTGGAGAGTAGTGAGCAGAAGGCTGGCTCTAAAGCAAGAAGTCCTGAGTTCAAATCCTACTTGACGCAAACTCTAGGATCCTGAGCAGGTCCCTTGATCGCTGTCTGCCTCAGTTTCCTCATCTGTAAAATGAGGATTGTAATAGCTTCCTCAGTTGTTTAGAGGATGAAACATGGCCACTCTACAAGATGCCTTTAAACCTGAAGGCTCCATATAAATGCAAATAAATAATAACATTAGACACGACTAACAACTACATTATTTCATTTGATCCTCATCAGCCCTGGGAGGTGCTCTTATTATCTCCATTTTACAGATGAGGAAACTGAGGTTAAAGTGACTTGCCCATAGTCACACACTTAAGTGTCTGAGACTGGATTGGAACTCAGGTCCCCTGCCTCCAGGCCCTACCTACTCCACTATCTAGAAGCTAGCTTTAAAGATTAGAAACGTGAGGGAGGAGGGATCGGCTTCCTTTCCCCTTGGTCGACTCATGCAAGCTTGGAATAGATTGCCAAGAGAGGTGATGAGTGCTCCATCCTTTAGAGGTCCTCGGGTGCAAGGCAGAAGGGGGATCCCTTGTTGCAGGTATTCAGGAGAGGATCCAGGATCCACCAGAGTTGCTCTGTTTGATCCACTCTGAGAGTCTGGGATCAAAACCACTGTGGACTGTGAAGAGACAGGTCCTGGATTCTAATCCAGAGTTTTCTCCCTTCGTCACTTGGTCCACTTGAGCCTCTAAACAACCCTAGGAGGCAGATTGTCTCTGATGAACAGAGGAGGGCGTGCAGTTCACACAGGGTCCTAAGCTTAAAGGTCCAAGCTTGAATCTTCTTGCCTCTCAGCAGGGCCGGGGCTGATTGTTCCCCTTCTCCCTCTGGCTCTCTCTGCAGATGGGCAGGAACCCCATGAGGAGCGAGGGCTGCCTAAACATCCTCAGGGCCATCCAGCTGAACCCAGACTCAGGGTTGGAGGTTTTGGATTTCTCGGTAAGCTGGAAGAACTGGGGACCAGCCTGTGAATAATTCAGCTTGGGGATGGGTCACTGGGCACCCCTGGCTCTGCCCCCCCAGGTGTAAGGTTAGCTTCAGAAGGGACCAAATGAGCATGGTCTGGGCACTGTCCAGGAACATCTCTTCACAGTCTTTTAGAACGAAGGACAAACATCATCATCATCAATTTAATTCAAGAAATATTAAGTGCCAGCACTGTGCTAAGCTCTGAGGATGCAAAAAGAGGCAAAAGACAGTTTTTGACCTCAGGGAACTGCGGTCTAATGGGGGAGAGGACAACAGAATATAAACAGAATACATTTTAGATGGTTCTCAGGTACTGTGTCTCACTCTTTGGGGACCCCTTCTGGGGTCTTCTTCATAAAACTGCCATTCCTTCTCCTGCTCATTTTACAGATTAGGCTACTGAGGCAGACAGGGTGAAATGACTTGCCCCAGGTCACACAGCTAGGTATTATCTCATGGCAACCATCCACCTGCCTCAGCTATAGACATATGGGCAGGAAAAACAGGACATAGATCCCTGAGGGCATTGGGGAGGGGTCCCAGCTCTGCTTTTGTGACCATCTATCTGGGAAGGGTTTGCAGGAGTCTATGAAAGCCAGGTTCCTGAGAAGGGTCCAGGGTTGACTAAGGGGGCAGGGCCTGGAGCTGCTTTGGGGGGTTTGTGGAGGAGGGTTGGGGGCCTAGAATGAAGAAGGGTGGGAGAGGCTTCCTATAGGGGAACACCTGTGATTATGGACACAACTCTGGCCAATAATAGCTCCACAAAGGCCCAGCCGGTGGGCAGTCTTTCTGGCCTTGGCTCTCTCGGGTCTCAGATGGGTGACGTCCAGCCCGGAGTCCTCTCCAGCTTGGAGCTGTGAGGACACCGGCTTGGCTGGTATGAGCATGGCACCTCCCAGATGACCATGGGGCATGGGCCGCCCCATCCCCTGCAGTGACCCCTGAGCGGTTCTCTCTTCCAGAACATCCACCTCAACAGAGACTTTGATGACCTGGCTTGTTCCCTGAAAGAGAGCTTCCCAAGGCTCCACATCAAACATGGCAGCCCCAGCCTCTAGAGGCAGCGCCCGGGATCCCTGCTGATGCCGTCCTCTGCCCCGGGATGTGATCCTGCTTCCTCCGGGGCTCCAGACACACTAACCTCATGGAACCCAGAGTCAGACCCTCTCCAGTTGCTTGCGGAGCTCCCTTGGACCCTGGCCTCCCTACGCAAGGACTCTGGACCAGGACTCATCCTACATGCCTTGGCAGCCCCCAGTGTCTGCAGACTCACTACCTGGCCAGGGCAGCCCATTCTGCTTTTGAGTGGCTGGGAAGCCGTGCTCTCTGGCCACCTCCAGTCTGTCCCCATGACTCCCAGCCCCTGCTCCTATTCTGCTGGCCAGGATGCTCTGGGCGGCCCTGGCCCCCAAGACAAAAGCCGTTTGTCCCCTTCTCACTAAGCCTTATTGGTTATTGCTACCAAGCTCAGTGTCCACTGTGTTCACTGCATTGGGTGACCCTTCCTCTTCCCCGAGTGCAACGTTGTCTGCCTCCCCAGGTCCTGGCCTCTACCCTGGCCAGCCTAGACACAGGGTGGGCAGTTGGGACATCTAGACCAGAGTCCAGAGTCCATCCACCCTCTACGTTCATTAGAACAGTCCTGGGGTGAACGAGACTTTGGGAAAGGGATTTCCCAGAGGTCACCCAGGCACTCAAACCCCAAATTCTACCCAATAACCAGTGGGCTCCCATTTCTCAGACCCAGATAGGCCAGTGCAGGGGGAGGTATGGGCTCAGCCAGGCAGGGAAGAATCTGAGGATGATCAGACATCCAGAAACCACAGTGGGCACCTCTCCCAGCTTGCAAGCTTCCATGGGTTCTGGAGCTTGCTAGAAGAAGAAGGAGGGCTGGGTCATGGTGGGCTCCTCCCCACCCCCACCACCATCCCCTCATTCCTATGACCCCCTCCTCCACAAACCCCCCAAAGCAGCTCCAGGCAGGCTGGAGCAGCCTCCTGCCCCCTCAGTCCACCCTGGGCCCTTCCCATTAGCCCCGACTGAGCTCAGTCCCCTCTAGGCTACCCTGATGTCCCCTCCCCTTGAATGGCTTCATCACAGACTCCTGCAAACCCTTCACAGACTGAGATGGCCACAAAAGCAGGAGCTGGGACCCCTCCCCAAACCCAGTGCCAAGGGTGGTGTGTTGCTGGATGATGGGGGGTGGCCTTTGGAAGCACTGGACCTCTAACATGAGGCCATCTGTTTGATGAGGAGGTTTGACTCCTGGTATGTGGAGCCTTGAACAGGTCCCTGGCCGCCTCTCTCTGGCCCTCGGTTTCCTTCTCTGTCAAATGGGAGGAGGCAAGATCATCACTAAGGAATAATCTTCCCCTCCCCCAATGCCCAAGCCCATTTTCAAAGCCTGAAGATCTTGACACTGAGCACCTACCCCCCCCCCCCCCCCCCCGCCGCAGCTACCGGGGAGTTCACAGACTCTTGGAGACCCTTTACAACGGCCAGGCGATGCTTGTCCCACCTCTACTCGATTACCTCTTGGGAAGGGGAGTTCACTACCTATTAAAGCAGCCCATTCCCCTTCATTAACTCCAAGAGTAAGAGTGTTTTATTCATTGTTTGCATAATTTAGGATGCAGTGGATGGAGCACTGGTCTTGGGAGTCAGGAGGATCTGAGGTCAAATCCTCAGACACTTAATAATGACCTAGCTGGGTGACCTTGGGCAAGTCACTGCATTCTGATCGCTTTGCAGCCAGGACCATCTCCAGTCCTGATTCCTGTCTGGCCACTGAACCCAGATGGCTCTGGAGAAGAAAGTGAGGCTGGGGACTTAGCACGGGCCCTCTCCCCTACTCAAATCCACTTCGCGTGCTTGTCACGGCTTCACCTCCCTGACGTCACGGTCTTCTAAGAGGATGAAGGACAAACATCAATTATTGCCATGTCTTCCCTCCCATGTATCCTGAGCCTGCCTCCAGAATTTGCCCATCTTTTGGGTGAGAGCCCCAAGAATGAAGAGACCAGGGGACTGGGCAGTGTGGGTACCTCTCTGGCCTCGCCACACTTACTGGATAGCTGTACCCCCAGGGACTCTGGGTTAAATGCTGAGGTCCAGTCAAACATTTATTGAACTCCTACTGTACGTGAGGGACCCTATTAAATCCTGGGGAGATGAAGGCCCACAAAGGGCAGCCATCCAAGCCCGGCCTGCCTGCCCTCGGCCTGGGCCACTGGAGGGGTACGCCCGATGCCAGGTATCTGAGACAAGGTGCTGCCTGGGCCTGCCTGAGCCCCGGGTTCTAATGCCGGCTCTCCTCACACTGTGACCTGGGCCAGGCCCGTCCCGGCCTCCCCATGGAAGGAGTGGGCAGACCTGGGGGTGGTCGGAAGGTCCCCGTGGGTGACCCCTCTGGTCCGGGCCCTTCTGTGGGTGAAAGGACAGGGCCGGACCAAGGGGCACGGCCTGGCCCGGTGCCGCACAAGCCTCTGGGGGTGCTCTGCACTTTGCAGCGAGGTTAAGGGGGGCCAGGCGTCTGAGGCAGCATTGGAACCCAGGGCTCCCTGGGGCTCGCGCCACCCGCCGAAGGCTCCAGCAAGCCCGGGGTCGCCCCTGGGGGCAGCCTGGGCGGCTCTCCTCGGCCTCGGTTCACCCAGCTGTAAAAGGAGGCCTGCGTCGGCTGTCCGGGAGCCCCTGGCCCCCCAGAGAGGCCCCGGAGGCTGGGGGAGGCTCGGGCTGGCCCCCACGAAGCCGGAGCCCCCCAACACCGGGAGACAAGAACGGAGGGCCCTGGGCTGGGAACCCCCAGGCCCCCTCTCCTTTCCCGGGGGCACAGGCATTTGGAACAGGGGGAGAGCCCCTCCCTTGAAGGCGGGGGAGGGGAGGGGAGGGGGCCGTGCGCAGGCGCAGAAGTCCTGGCGCCCACGGCCCCCCACGCAGCCTTCGGCCGCCTCACCGGGCGACGGCGCAAGCGCAGTCTCCTCGCCCCGTGCTCCAGGAGCCGCGTGGCGCCCGCGCTGCGCGCGCACCTCGGGCCGGCTCAGCCAATGAGCGCGGGCTGCGGAGCCGCTCGGCCAATCAGAGGGCAGCGCGGCGCGGGCGGCGCGCGCAGAAGCCCGGGAGCGCTCAGTCGCGGGTCCTCGAGGGCGGCGGCCGGGTCGCAGTTGGCGTCTCATCATGGTAGGGGCGGCCAGTCCGCGCGCCCCGGGGCCCCCCCGGCCCGCGAGCCCCCCAGGGAGCCGTCCGCCGTGGGGGGGACCGGGGCCCCCTCGCTTCCCCCCTCCCCGGCTCGGGGTCCCCGGCCCGTGGGGGGAGGGGAGCGTCGCGCAGTGATCTCCGGGCCCTAAGCCCGGGCCTGGGGCGCCCCCGGAACCCAGGGGTGTGACGGGGGGCGCCCCAGCCTCGGGTCCTCCCCGTGAGGCCAGCGGGTGGGCTGTAAGCATTCAGGAGGCGCCTAATCCGTGCAGGCGGCTGTGAGGGCCCCGGGAGGGGGAGGGGCGCGGGGGGCTGGGCAGAGGGCAGGGGGCTGGCAGCCCCCGCCTCCTGGGGTGCTTCGGTGGGCGGAGGCCGAGCCCGGGGGCTGCCAGGGCCATCCAGAAGGGAAGCCGCGCCCCAGCCCAGCACCAGGCGCTTGGGCCGGATGCCCTCCCGACGGACCTGCGGCTGGGGAGGAAGGCACGCACGCATTGAGCACTTGCTGTGTGCCGGCCTGCCCCTCGCTGTGGAAGCCCCCCGGAAGGACGCCACTATGTAGGACACAAATGACAGGGAGGCCCGCTGTGGCCAGGGAGAGCCAGGCGAGCTCAGAGCGCTGTGCCACCCGTCCATGCCAACACCTTCCTCGCAGAGTGCAGTCCGCCAGGCCCCAAGTTAAAGGCAAAAACCCCCAGTCTCTTGACCTGGAAGGTTTCTGAAGCAATGATCTTCAAAACTGTACAAACCCCAAAATTCTTAGCATTGGGTGAGGGGTCCACCCCCCCTTTGGATAGTTTGCTGGGAGCTCAACCTATTTTTGGGGGGGGGTTGGCAAGGCAGTGGGGTTAAGTGGCTTGCCCAAGGCCACACAGCTAGGTAATCATTAAGTGTCTGAGACCGAATTTGAACTCAGGTCCTCCTGACTCCAGGACCAGTGCTCTACCCACTGCACCACCTAGCCACCCCAGAGCTTAACTTCTTTAGACATCCTGGCAATTTCCTTTTGAATTATAAAGTTTAGCCGTTGATTAAATTGGATTTAGGGTGTGAAAATAAAAAAAAAATAGGAATTTTTAAAAGGAGTGAGAGTGATGAGCTTCCTTCCAAGCAGTGGTTGCAGGCTTCATTGGGACTTTCTGTAGCCTAGCCCTTTCAGGCTGCTCCCTCACTGCTGGGCTGCATCTGGTACATTCCAGCATAGTTCTGCCCAGGTCAGCTGGTCCGCACAATCTTAGGCAAACCTAATCCTGTTTTTACGTCTGTTTCCGTATCGGTAAAATGAGGATGACAGTGTTTTCCTTACAGTCCTATTGAGAAATAAGAAATAGGAATCCTGAAACCATAAGACACAAAAAGGTGTATTTTATATTTCACGAACCTCTCCGTGTCCTGGAAGAGTAACTGCTTGTTTTCCTTTTCCTAGCGTGAGTGTATCTCCATCCATGTGGGGCAGGCTGGGGTCCAGATTGGCAATGCCTGCTGGGAATTGTATTGTCTGGAGCATGGGATTCAGCCTGATGGTCAGATGCCAAGCGATAAAACCATAGGTGGTGGGGATGATTCCTTTAATACATTCTTCAGTGAGACTGGGGCCGGCAAGCATGTGCCCAGAGCTGTATTTGTGGACCTGGAGCCCACAGTGGTTGGTATGTCCTCTGTCCCTGAGGGAGCTCGGGGTAAATAGAGTCTGGAGCGGGGTGCAGAGCAGGGTTGGGGGGAGGAGAAAGGGGCTGCAGTGGTCCTTTCCAAAGCGCCCATGGAGTTAACCTGGTTTGCAGAGGCAGACATGCACTTGCTCCTTCACTTGCTGTGTGGGCAGCATGCCTGGAAGGATTCTTGGACTTGAGCTCACGAGGCTGCCCCCTGGATCTAAGTGGTCACCACAGATTTCAGGCTGCCTGGCTGCCATATAGTCCAGCCATTTCAGGATAGGATTCCTGGAGACCTTGTCCCAGAAATACTCAACATCTAGCACTTTTTTGAATGCTTCTAGCAATGAGGAACTTGCTCATTTATAGAATGTGCTCTGTTTCACTTTTGGAAAAAAGTGAGAAATGTTCAGAGTTCTCCTTAAGGGGAATTTCAGTCTGCCTCCCAGTAGCTAATTCCTACCAGTCCCAGTTCATCTCTCTGGAGACCAAGAGACTTAAGTCATAAATCTCCTGGGCACATGACAACCTGATGTTGGAAGGCAGGTGATTGAGGGCTCACTGCAGTTACATTGTGGTGCATTGACTCTGCTAATTTAGAAAATTCACTTTAATCCTTTTAAGAATTGTAATCGGATTTGGAGTGCTTGGAGCCACTGTTAACACTTAAGTCTTTTATCATCTGGCTTTGGGAAGTAGCTCCTTTACAGGATTCATGAGGGTCCCTGAATTTACTCCTCTGAGTGTCTAAGCACAACATGCCAAGTGAAATAACCAGCCCCAAACTCATTTTGTCATAGATGAAGTCCGGACGGGCACGTACAGGCAGCTTTTCCATCCAGAGCAACTGATAACTGGAAAGGAGGATGCAGCCAATAATTATGCACGAGGCCATTATACCATCGGAAAGGAGATTGTTGATCTGGTCCTCGATCGGATCCGCAAACTGGTAAGAGCCCAGTGACCAGGGCAGTGGGAAGGCACTGGTTTCCAGGTTTGGGGATACTTGGTTCAATGATTCTTCAGGTTTTTGGTCAAGTGACTCATTTAACTGGCAGAAATGCAGCCTGACCAACCACCCTGGGTGGATCATGGGAAATGGGGCAGGAACCCACCTCCTTAAAACATCAGCTGTTGAGTGGGCTCCATACCTTTCTTTGGCTGGGGGAGGGGGGGGGCAATTGGGATCAAGTGACTTGTCCAGGGTCACAGTGTCTGAGGTCATATTTGAACTCAAGTCCTCCTGACTCTGGGACTGCGCCACTTACACAAGGAGAAAGCCTGGAGCCCCAGCCCTCGAAGAGAGTCTTTGTGGGAGAGGGCAAGGCAGGAGATGAGGGAGGCTTCCCAGGGGAAGTAAGAGTCGAACTGCGTCCTGAAGGAACATGGAGACTGGATGGGATGAAGTTCCACCAGGGAAATGGAGGCTGGGGTGCTGGTCCTGCAGCTCAAGTGGGGTGGGGACACAGGCAGCCATGTGCAGAGTTAGTTCAATGATGCAGCCAGTCCAAGGAAGCCAGGAATGAGGGGGAGGGTCTCACATTCATTAAGTGCCAAACATTCTGCACAAGCCCCTGGGAGGTGCCAGGCCCACTCAAGGGGAGTCTGGGTGGGCCCTTGTTTTATGCCCATCTAGTGCTGTGGTGCCTGCAATGCCCTAGCAGGATTTGAATTCCGCATACCTTGCCTTGCAGAATTGGGGGGGGGGGTGATGCAGACAACACTGGAGAAGCTTCTCTGCCCTTAGCCCTTCCCAAGAGAATCTCTGGCCTGCCCACATTCACTTATTGGACTTAAGCTCCAATAAATAGGTGGTCTCTGGTGTCCCAGAGGCTCATTAAGGGTCACAGGTTCTGGTCAGAGAGTCTAGCCTGCAGCCATCAGGTGGGGAGGTGTGGGGGCATGTCAGCAGCCCACCTGGAGGGCTCATGCCCTCTTTGGTGACTGGTGGGTTTTCTCCTCAGGCAGATCTGTGCACCGGGCTGCAGGGATTCCTCATCTTCCACAGTTTTGGAGGAGGCACCGGCTCTGGCTTCGCCTCTCTGCTCATGGAAAGGCTCTCTGTTGATTATGGCAAGAAGTCTAAGCTTGAGTTTGCCATTTACCCAGCCCCCCAGGTCTCCACGGCAGTTGTGGAGCCCTACAACTCCATCCTTACCACTCACACGACCCTGGAACACTCCGACTGTGCCTTCATGGTCGACAACGAAGCCATATATGACATATGTCGGCGGAACCTTGATATCGAGCGGCCCACCTACACCAACCTGAATCGTCTGATCGGGCAGATTGTCTCCTCCATCACGGCTTCCTTGCGCTTCGACGGGGCACTGAATGTCGACCTGACGGAATTCCAGACCAACCTGGTGCCCTATCCGCGGATCCACTTTCCTCTGGCCACCTATGCCCCCGTTATATCGGCCGAGAAGGCGTATCACGAGCAGCTGTCTGTGGCGGAGATCACCAATGCCTGCTTCGAGCCTGCCAACCAGATGGTCAAGTGTGACCCCCGCCACGGCAAGTACATGGCCTGCTGTATGTTGTACCGAGGGGATGTGGTCCCCAAAGATGTGAATGCTGCGATTGCCACCATCAAGACAAAGCGTACGATTCAGTTTGTGGATTGGTGCCCCACCGGATTCAAGGTAATCTGGGGTCCCTGGGGTCATGTCTCAGTGGCACAAAGTAGTTGAGCTACCTGTGCATTAATAGTTTATGATCAGACTCCCGATTCAGAGGCAGAAGGCACTGGGGAGGGTAGAGGGGGAGGGCTTAGCCTCCAAATCTAAATGGATTTAAATTGCACTATGGATTCTGTACAACATTGAGTTGTGGGGGAAAGTTGAGCTTACTCTTTCTGGACAATTCTTGCTCCTTGGTGTCTGAGGTGTGCCCCCCACCCCAACTCCACATTAGAGCTGAAATCACGTTGAAGGGGCTTGGGGAGTTGCTGCAGCCCTCCAACTCCTGTTTAGAACCTGTAGCTCCTCCTATATGGAATGGTCTATCCAAAGGAATCCTCAGGTATTTCCTCTCGAAAATGGGCTTTGTGAAGGGGATCTTTCAGCAGCCACAGGGACTTGGGGACCAAGGGAAAGGACCCCCCCCCCAGCTGTGTCCTCTGCAGCCTTCCTCAGGCCGTGCTTGGCCGGGGCACCCAGAAGGCTGATCTGAGATGGGGCAGCCCCAGAGCAGGTTGCAGGGAGCAGCCCACAGCCGGCTCCCATGGCCCTTTCCAACCACCCAGACTTAAGCAAAGTTGGCTGTTTTGTACTGAGGTAGGACTAGAGCGTGATCCCTGATGAATCCCATCTTTGACCCCGTTCATGCCTGTGTCGGTAGGTGGTGAATTCTCTGTCACTGGAGGCGTTCAGACAGGCTGGATAACCCAGGGATGGAGAGTGTAGGGACCTTCCCAACCCTGGTCTGTGGCATCTTGTGTCCCAGGGAGCTCTGGACTGGAGCCAGAGCAATGGGTGTTCTGTTGTTAGTGGGGCACTTCTTGGGACGTGTGTAAGACCTGACTCCCCCCTACCATCCTCACCTCTGCTGGACACACTCACTGTGCTCCTGGTGATGCTTCCCTTAATGTGTCCTTGCTTCCTCCTCCCTGTATAAAATTTGTCTTGAAGGGGAATGGCCTGGGACCTGTGCTTCTGGATCCAGAACAAGTGTCACATCTTTTCCCTGCCAGTTACTTTGCCCTGGTCACTGGAGGCAGGAGCACCCTGCCTCTCTTGGGGGGCTGCTCCCAAACCTCTGGTCGATCTTCTCTTGTGGAACAGGTGGCCCAGGGGAGCAGGATGAGAGCCGATGGAAATGATGTTGCTGGGACTTGGGTTCACCCTCTGCCTGGAGCCTCCAGGGAAAGTGGCTGCACCTTGGTGTCCTGGAATGGATGCCAATCAGCACCAGGGAGGGGAGCCTGCTCCTCTGGGAGTTGGCCAAGCCAAGTCTGCCATTGACAGTTACCCTTCCCTCTACTTGACAGGTGGGCATCAACTACCAGCCTCCCACCGTGGTGCCTGGCGGTGACCTGGCCAAGGTGCAGCGGGCCGTGTGCATGCTGAGTAACACCACGGCCATCGCAGAAGCCTGGGCCCGTCTGGACCACAAGTTTGACCTGATGTACGCCAAGCGGGCCTTCGTCCACTGGTACGTGGGGGAGGGCATGGAGGAAGGTGAATTCTCGGAGGCCCGGGAGGATCTGGCCGCTCTGGAGAAAGATTATGAAGAGGTGGGCGTGGATTCGGTGGAGGCCGAGGCCGAGGAAGGGGAAGAGTACTAGTGGATGAGGAATGCTGGAGCCCCTCACTTCCTGCCCCTACAAGTATAACTGATCACATAATTTGCACAAATAAACATTTCTGTATCAAAGTGTATTTTGGCTCTTGTTCCTTTCCTTGTTCCCCACCAACACTACCGGTGCCACTTCACTGGGATCCCCTCCTGGGTGGGCCACGAGAGGCAGGGACTCCCCTGGGCTTCTCACTCTGTCAGCTCAAACTTTGGAAAATGCTTTTCTGCCCCTGCCTAAGGCCACTGGAGAGAAGAGAAACAGGAAGCCAAGCCAGCTCCTGGAAGTGAGGCTGAGAGTCCCGGGAGCCCCCAGTGCCTAGGTGCCAGCCGCTCCCCAGCCCCTCCCAGGCTCCACCTGGACCCTGGAGCAGAGGTTCTGTGCAGTCCTGGGTGGAGCCACCAGGGGGCACTCCCTCCTCAAAAGTGAGTGGACGGACGTGGAGTCATTCTTTGCCTTGCCCACAACCAAGTGGAAGAAAGCTTGGGGTCTGGAGACCAAAGGGACCAACTTGCTACCTGTGTGAGCTCGGGCAGGTGTGATCTCCAGGCCTGCCAAGTGACGGCCGGCGCCCCTAAGCACCCGATCCCCAGAGGGAGGCTCCCAGCAACGGACAAAGGACATTTCCTAAAGTGAAAATTCTTCCTTTTGTCTGTCACAGGCCCTTGGGCCGCTGGGAGGCTCCAGAGCCTTCCCAGGGATGGCTTGGCGGTTTGTAGGCTCCCTCAGGGAAAAGATTCTGCGTTCCTTGGGGCAGTGATTTGGCATTTCATCTTGTGAAGTCCTAGAGCTCCTCAGAGGGTGTGGACTCGGGTCACCCCTAGTTAGGGGCCTCTACCATCATCCGGAATCTTCAACAGTGTTGTTCAGACACACACACACACACACACACACACAAACACAGCTTTTGGGGGACAGTGACTAGCACCTAGTTCCATTGCACCAATTAATGTGATTTGGTGGGTCATTTCAGTGTGCCCCCATTGAGGGTCCAACTTGGCAGAGAAGAGGCATCAAATTGAAGATCTACAGAGCCCTTGTGCTGACCTCATCACTACACACCTGTGACACCTGGACAGTCCACCAGCGCTGTGTCAAGAAACTGAGTCGCTTCCATTTAACTCATCTTAGGAAGAGTCTGAAGGGCAGGCACTCAACAAGGGGCATGGGAGGAGCGATGCCGAGACACCCGGACAGTCTCATTGAAGAACTTTAGAATGGATGTGCAGTATGGGAGACCCTGGCACAGGACTGCCCGGCATGGCGTGCCCTCATCTGTGAGGGGGCTGGGCTCTATGAGGAAGGCTGGATGGAAGCACTCAAAGGAAACATGAGATCCCTAAGTTTAGAGGACCCACCCCAGGGGGTCACAGGGACTCCTGGTGCCCAACCTGTTCTGAGCCCCTATCGGTCTGATCGGCCAGTCGGGCTTCTTCAGTGGTGAAGGACCGGAACCAACCAGTCTTGGCAGGCACTGGAGCGGTTTGCTGTTCCCTTCTCCAACTCATTTTCTGGATAAGGAAACAGACCGAGAGGGTGGGCACAGCTAGGAACGTCTGAGGTCACATCTGAACTCGGGTCTTGCTGAGCCCCTGCCCGGTGCTCTCCCTGTGGCACACCTTAATCCGGACTGGTTTTCACGAATGGCTTTGCGCTTCTGCCAGGTTTCCGCCCCACCGCAGGTGTGCGCTCCTGGCCCCGCCGGTCCGGGCCGGACGGGGTGGTGCCGGCCTGGCTGGGCCCGACTGCGGCCGGCCCGGCCTCCCCCTTGCCCAGAGTCCGCCCTTCCCGAGACATCTTGGCTCGGGGACCCCGGAAATACTTCTTGGGCCTGACTTGTTACAGGCGGGGGGGGGGGGGGACCCCGAGCCGGGCCGGCGGGACCCAGGGCAGAGGCTTCCCGCCCTGAAAAGGAAGGGTGGGGGGGAGCGGCCACTGAGCACCGGCAGCCCGGCTGCGGCACCGGGCCGAGGTCACCCGGCGTGCGGGGCACTGCCCGCGGGGCGCAGCCGGGCACGAGGGGCGCCTCCCGCGGGGCCCAGGCCGGGGCCGCCCGGCACGAGGCCGCTCCGGCCCCGCGGGTGGAACGTTCTGGATCTGCCCCCGCGCGGGGCGGCGTGTGGGCAGCGGCCCGGGCACGGGGGGGGGGGGGGGGGGGGCAGGGCGGCCGCCTCCGCCGGAAGTCCCGCCTTCCGGGGGGGCGGAGCCCCGAAGTACCGGGCGAGGGCGGGAGGAGGGGCCCCGCCCCCGGCCTCACTGCGCAGCCGCCGGCCCCGCCCCCCCGCCACCGGCGGACGCGCTCTCGCGAGAGCACGTCCGCGGCGTCGCGATGGAGGAGCCGTGAGTGCGGCCGAGGGGGAGAGGGGCCGGGGGCGGATCCGGGAGGGGGAGGGGGCGAGGGCGGGGGGAGGGGCGGCGCGGCCCGAGCAGGCGGGGGGAGGGGGCCCCCCTCCGCGCCGACTCAGGCCACGCCCCTCGCCTCCCGCCCGCAGATGCCCCGGCACTGCTCGGCCGCGGGCTGCTGCACCCGCGACACGCGCGAGACCCGGACCCGCGGGATCTCCTTCCACAGGTGAGCGCGCCCCCGCCGCCGGCCGGGCTTCTGCGCCTGCGCGCCGCCCGCGCCTGCGTGGCACGGACGGCGCCGACGGCGCGTGCGCGGGGAGCGTCCGGCCCGGCGGGGGGATGGGGGAGGCGGGGTCCAACCCGGAGCCCCGCCCCCTCCAGGACCCTTTGACCCCTGGGCCGCCCCCCTCTCCGCACCTGTGCCCGGGGGGAGCAGCCCCAGGACCCTCTGCCCACCCCCCCCCCGCCTCCACTCCTTTGGGGGGGCACTCACCTGGACGCCCCCCTTCCCTGCTGTGGGCATCACCCCACAGCCTCCCAGGGCCCAGCTCCCATCGGGGGGCACAGGCCGCCCCCCATGCCCGGACCTCGTGTCTCCCTGCCGCGCTGGGCCTGAGGGCTCTGGCCCCGGGGGTGGGGGCAGGTCTACCCGGGGGGGGTGACCAGGGCCCCCCAGCCCCCCTTCCCAAGGCCTGTGGGGGGCTCCCCTCAGGCTGCCCAAGAAGGACAACCCTCGGAGAGGCCTGTGGCTGGCCAACTGCCGGCGGCTGGACCCCAGCGGCCAGGGGCTCTGGGACCCCGCCTCGGAGTACATCTACTTCTGCTCCAAGCACTTCGAGGAGAACTGCTTTGAGCTGGTGGGGATCAGGTAGGCGCCGGGCGGGGCACCCCGGGCTCCAGGGCCCGGCTGGGGTGGGGCCCGGGGCCGCGGGGCTCACGCTCTCCCTCCCCCCAGTGGGTATCATCGGCTGAAGGAAGGGGCCGTGCCCACCATCTTCGAGTCGTTCTCCAAGCTGCGGCGCGCCTCGAAGGCCAAGCCGCACGGCTACCGCCCCGGCTCTCCGGACCTCGCCCGCCTCAGGAGACGCAGGCGCCGGTAGGTGCCCCTCAGGCGCGCGGTGTGCGGTGCGAGGCCCCTGGCCCTGCCCTGATCGGCCTCGGGTAGAATTCATGGTCCTGGCCCTCCGGGCCTCAGTCTCCCCGTATGTAAAATGAAGGCATTGGGCGGGTCAAGGGTCTGTGGCTTCTCTGGCGGAGGGGGAGGGGAGACCTTGAATCTGCGCCCCGACCCTCTCCTCCACAGCTGTTCCACAGGTCGCGCGGCCCCTCCGGCTGCCAATAACCCTGTGGTGAATGGGCCCGCTCCCGCCGACGTGCCCTGCTTCCCCGAGGAGGAGCCGCCGGCCCCCGAAGGCCCCGCTCCCCCGGGGAGCCTGCCGGCCCTGCCTTCCTCGCCGGCCCCCAGTGGCCTCGTGAGTCCTTTCTCCGACCTCCTAGAGCCCCTGGAGCCTCACGGGGATGAAGCCAGCTGCGGGACCCCTCCGGCCTTGGAGCAGGAACCCTCCCCCTCGGCGGCCCGGCCCGTGTCTCCTTCGGCCTACATGCTGCGGCTGCCGCCGCCGGCTGGGGCTTACATCCAGAACGAGCACAGCTACCAGGTGGGCAGCGCACTGCTCTGGAAGCGGCGGGCGGAGGCGGCCCTGGACGCCCTGGACAAAGCCCAGCGCCAGCTGCAGGCCTGCAAGCGACGGGAGCAGCGGCTACGGCTGCGGATCGCCCGGCTGCAACAGGAGCGGGCACGGGAGAAGAGGACCCAGGCGGATGCCCGGCAGGCCCCAAGGGAGCCCCCACGGGATTCGGAGCCACAGTGAAGGGCTCACGGCAGCTACCCCCTCCCAGGACCCTGCGGCACTGATAGGAGGAGCACGGGCCCGGGACGCTGGCCCACAGTGCCAGCTGGCACCTGCCAAGGGCCCGGTGTTTCCGACGGCCTTTGGCTGTGGTGATCGCCATCTCTCATTCTGCCGAGGCTCCTCTCCTCCTCTGGACTGCACAGACTGCCCAGGCCTGGGGCTGCCCCAGGAGCAGCCCCCACTGGCACTGCTGAGGAGGGAGGGGGCTTTGTTTGTTCTCATGTCAACTCTTTCCTTGGTGACGAGTAAAGATACTGGAGACCCGGCTCCACCCCGTTCTGTCTGGTGGTCGGCTCAGGGACCAAGCAGCCAGCTGGGCTAGGCCAGGCTCCTGCGCTGAAGGCCCAGAGAGGAAGTGACCCAGAGGGCATCATGTGTGCAGGCGCGCGCACACACACACACACACACACACACATACACACACTCTCCCCACCTCCTTCCCTTCCATTAAGCCAAACTTCTTGAAAATGGTGGTTAGCCAAGAGACCTTCCCATGAGCCTCCTGGGCCCACTGACTAAGTCAGCTTTATTTCTTCTGACAACAGTCATCACCTAAGAAGGGGCTTTGCGTGTTGCGAGGGGCTGACCCTGGGAGCCGCTTGCATTTTCTCACAACCAGTTCAGGAACCTCCACAGACAATGGGAAAAAGTCCAGGAGCGCAGCTCCCTTGCCGCAGTGAAGAGTTCACTTACAAACTATGTACTTGATAACCAATAACAAAAGCACTGAAGATGCTCACATGAGAGCCAAGGGATGTAGGGGGTCTGGGTCCCACCAGGTCACTGGGCAGGGCCTAAACTAGCCAAGTGACCACCTTTTCCCCACACATTCCTGGGTTTCTCCACTAATGAAAATACAAGCCCAGAGCAGCTCTTTGGGGAGAAACTTTTCTGAAGCCCAGAGTCCTGCAACGTGAGCCTGGCCCTAGCCCACATAGCCACCACCCCACCTGTGGGATCTCGGGAGGCTGACCAGGGGCAGAACCAGTGGGCAGGGCCAAAGGAGAAGGGTAACGTGACCTCGGGCTCTGGGGGTGGGGTCACCCTGCACAGGGCACAGGCCCCACACTGGGCAGCTGATATCTATGCCGACACAGCACCCTTCGGGCCTCCGTCCCCTCTAGTTGGGTCAGTGTTTACTTCCTCTAATGGTCTCTGAAAGTAGAGCACCTTGGGATCTTAAAATCTTCGCTCAAGAGCTGAGCAAAGGCTCGGTCCCCAGAGGTCCAGCCCCCCCCCCACCAAGTTCTGGCAGAAAGGGCATCCCTCCAGCACAGGCAGGATCGCCTGGGTGTCATCCAGCCCCAGGAGATGGGTCTTCTCCACCTGTTGGCCCTGGGCCCGAGTGTCCATCTGTGCTTCTGCCCAGGCCACTGTGGGCACGTCCAGTGGGGAGCCCCGAAGGCAGGGGGAGACCTCATATGTCGGAGCCCAGCTCGGCGCACTGCTTGTCAGATATGTGAGTGGCCAGAGACTCGATGATGTCCACCAGGAGCGGCTGGCTCAGGCTGCGCAGGTTAGGCAACTTGGACACCTTGGGGGAAACAATGACAAGATTATAGGCCTCTGTGCCTCTGGCTAGGGCCTGAGGGTCACGTGGACCGGGAGGGGCATGGGGGTTGTACCCTCACTTCATTTCCCAATAGGAGAAAGGGAGAGAACCCCAAGATCTGTCAGGAGGGGGTCGAATCAACCCCCAAGAACACTAGTTGTTGCCAGGTCTCCCAAGACACTGCTCTGACCCTATGGGGTCACATGTGTCCACACCTACACAGGATTCGCACACAGCCCCCCACACTGAGTCAGTGAAGCAGGTACCCACAGTTGTCTCTAGGCTATGTCAGGAAAGATGTGGCTGCAGGTCCCTTGGCCATCTGGTATGGTGGGTGGGCACTGGGCTTGTGGAACTGGGGCCTGGGTTCCAATCCTGCCTCAATCCCACTTCCTGGGTCCCCCAGAACACCCCATTCTGATGGGGCGGTGTCCCCCAGCTCTCCCTTGTAATCCCAGGCTAATGTGTGCTGTTTCCGAGTTGCCTAACACCCCCAGCATCTCTCCCCATCAGGTCCCGATCACCCCCTCATCTGTTACAACGGCCTGGGGGTCCCCCCCAAACCCCAACCCCACATCTGGTGACACCCCCGGCTCCGGAGTTTGGCTCCGATTCCTTCGCTGCTCCTCTCTCTCCCTTTTAGGAGAGCCGGGGACAAGGGGGGCCCTGGGTCGAAGGGTTCGGGGGGCTGGGGGAAGTCACGGGAGCACTGTGGAGGTGAACGGCATCAACACATTTATTCCCAGGAGGCCCCGCACGGCGGCCCCCCCTCTTCCTCCCCCGGCCCCTCCATGGCTTAGTCTTTGGCTCCGCGGACCTGCCAGGTGGGCAGGGGGGCTCAGGGGCAGGGGCCCTGGTCCCCGAGCCTCCCGCCTCCCGGCTGCAGCCCCCCATCCGCCGAGGCGTGGCCTCCCCCAACATCCGCGTTGCTCCGGTCTCCCGCTGGGGTGGTCACTGGGAAGGGGCGGGAGCTCTCCAGGCAATGAGACCCGCCCGCTGTCCTGTCCGGCTGGTGGGGGGGCGTCCTCCGGGCCTGCAGCCTTCTGGGGGGGGCGGCTTCCTTCCGGTCCGGGGCGCCCCTCAGGGCCAGGGCGGGCAGCAGACCCCCCAAACCCCAGAAAAGAGCCAACCCACCTTGGTGAACTGGTGCACGATGATGTGCAGGCAGTGCCTCTTCATGTCCAGCGCCTGGGTCTTGTCGGCGGCCTCCAAGATCTAGGGGCGCAGGGGGGCCTCAGCGCCCGGTCCGGCCCGGCCCCGCCCGCCCCCGGGCCCCCCCATACCTGCAGCACGTTCTCCACGGTCACGTTCATCTCCAGGTTCTGCCTGCAGTAGGCCTGGAGCCGGTTGTTGTAGAAGCCGTAGTAGTAGGGGGCGGCGAAGAGGTAGCTGGGGGTGGGTCAAGGAAAGGCGCCCCAGGAGGGCTGGCGGGGTCCCCCCTCCCCCCGGCCGCGGCAGGATACAGGGAGTCCTCGGGCGGCATGTGCACCTCCCCGTAGTACATGTAGCGCAGCATGGACTCGAAGGCCTGCTTGCTGGGCACCATCTCCCCGATGGAGATGTTCACCTGCCCGTCCTCGGGCATGAAGGAGCGGAACATGGCCTCGAAGTAGCTGCGGGGAGGGGGGCGTGAGACCCCGGCCCGCAGGGGCCGCCCCGCCCCCGCCGCGCCCCGCCGCGCCCCACCTGGAGCGCGCCGCCAGGATGGCCTTGTGCGCCGGCCGCGGGTGGCCGTCCAGGAGCAGCGTGATGTCGCAGAAGTCGGCGCCCGCGCCCTCCAGGCAGGCCTTCATGTCCTGGATCAGCGAGGTCCCTGGGAGCCGGAGCCGGGCCCTGAGCCCCTGGGGCCCCCGGGCCCCCCGAGCCCCCCGAGCCCCTGGGCCCCCCGAGCCCCCCGGGCCCCCCGAGCCCCCCTGATCCCCTGGGCCCCCCGATCCCCTGGGCCCCCCGAGCCCCTGGGCCCCCCGAGCCCCCCCGAGCCCCCGGGCCCCCCGAGGCCCCCGAGCCCCCGGGCCCCCCGAGCCCCCCGGGCCCAGGGCAGGGCAGGCCCCGCCCCCAGGCGGGCGCACCGATGTCCACCGGCTGCTCCGAGTGCGCGCGCAGCGGCGGCTGCTGCTTCCGGCGCACGATCTCCACGATGAGCGCCGACGACAGGCGCTCGAACTCCTTCATCATGATCACCTGGTTGAAGTGCGACTCCTTCACCACGAAGTTCAGGCAGTGCTCCTGGGGGAGGGGAGCGAGGGAGGGAGGGGCTGCGGCGGCGCTGCGGGCGGGGCGGCCCCGGGCCCCGCCCCTTCCGGCCCCGCCCCGCCCGCACCTTGAGCTGGTCCAGCTGCAGCTTGCTGGCGTTCTCGCAGACGGTGAGCACGTTCTGCAGGTCCACCGAGGCCTCGATGTACTGCAAGCACAGCTGCTCCAGGCGGCTCAGGCGGAAGCGCAGCGCCAGCTTGTACACGTCGGTGATCAGCAGCACCTCCTGCACGTGCCCTGGGGGCGGGGGCGGGGCTGGGCCGCGGCCAGGCCCCGCCCCGCCCGACGCCCCGCCCCCGCCTCGACACCCCGCCCCTCGGGCCCCGCCCCGGAGCCCCGCCCCTACCCTTGCGCGGGTACTTGATCTTGTCCGTGTAGAGGAACAGCATGAGCACCTCGAAGGGCCGCGCCTCGGCCTCGCGGATGGCCACCTCCAGCAGCGCGGGCGGCAGCGGGGGCTTCGGGCCCGGGGCCTCCTCCTCGGGCTCCGGCTTCGCCTTCTGGGGGGAAAGGGCGGCTGTGGGCTCACCTCGCCCAGCCCGGCAAGGAAGGGGCGCCCCCTGCCCCCGCGGCAGGCGCCGGCCCGAGGGGCGGGGGGAGCGGCGCCCCCTTCCCTGGGCAGCGCCTGTCCCGGCCAGGCCCTCCGGGGTTGAAAGCCTCGGGACGGGGCGGAGGCCCCCGAAGGCCACTCCACACCCGGGTCTGGCCGGGGCAGACGGGGAGCCCCCCAAGACGACGAGGACGGGACACCGGACACGCAGAGACCACCGGCCCACACCCCCCCCAAGCTGCCGAGGCAGCCGGGCTCTGCCCCCGGCACCCCAGTCCTCCCAGGCCCCCCGGCGGGTGACCGCAGCCCCCCTCTGGATCTGTCCGTCACCCCGTCCCTGCCTGCCTCTTCCACAGGGAGGACACGAGACACGGGGCTCCGCGGACAGTCCGGGGGCTCCCTCTCCACGGGCTCCTGAGGAGCCGCTGCCTCTGGCCCTGGTGTGCCGTGGCCGAGACCGAGGGGTTCCTCTGGGGCCACTGAGTGGACCCGGGGCGGCGGGGAGCTCTGTCAGATCCCGACCCATCCAGAGACCCGAGCATCACCCTGCTCCTGGATATCCAGCCTCTCAGGGGGTGGTCCACCGGGCATCCTCTGTGATGGGCATCCCACCCCTCCCCCCACGGCTCGGGCCGTTCTTTGCGCCAGCCCTCCTGTTTTGGTCCAGACCAATAGCACCCCTCGGTTCTCTGTCCTCACCACCATTATCTGAGCGGGTCTTGGCCTTGGGAACATCGGCACGTGCCATCCCACAAGCACCCCCAGTTATCTTTTCTTCCTCATGGGAACAGGTCTCCTGGGGTTCTCAGACCCCTCACCTCCTGGGCACAGATAGCCACCAGCATTATGGCCAGGCACCTGCCTCATACCTGCGGCACTCTGAGCAGAGAGCTTGCCAGAGCAGAGGCCTAGGAAGGTGACATCAAGTGCGACGGGCTCCCCCGAGATCTCATCTCCTTCTTCCAGACCCAGCCCCAACAACGCCGGCTCTTCCACTGGGTGGCCCCTGGTCTTCATGCCTGCCCACCAGGCTCACCCCAAGCCTCCTCGTATCTGGATGGATTCCCCACCCCAGCCTTCCTCTTGAGTTTATAAGGCAACTGACCCCAGGAGGCTCCACATCCTCTGCATTAGCAGCTCCAGGCCTGTGCTCTGACCATCCTCTGGACATCCATGTATGGACACCAATATTTATCACAGGCTTCTCTGCTGGATTTTTGACTCCAGGAATTTCAGTAGAAAATTCAGTGGGGATTTTTGGGGGGATGGGGAGCCAAGATGGCAGCAGTTTCCCAGAAACTCTCTACCAAAATACTCCAAAAACCTTAATATTATGACTCTTAACTCAATTTTGGAGAGGCAGAACCCACAGAAAGACCTAGTGAAACCATTCTCCAGCCCAAGGCAACTTGGAAGATCTACAGGAAGGCTCTGTTCTACCCAGGTCGGAAGGCACATCAGAGCAGCCAGGGTCACACCACACCACAGTAAACAAGCTCAAGCCTTCCAGGAACAGCCCACAGGGCACCTGGGTCCCTGGGGGCACTGGCCCACAGCAGAAGTGGTTTCCAGATCTCCCAACCCAGGGATCACCAAGCATAACTTGAAAGATAGCAGGGAAGCCTCTGCCAGAGTGAGCACGGAGCCTAGGCCAACATGGCCCTCATCACAGCCCCAGTCCTGGAAAGCAGGCCTGTGGAGCCACCCAGCAGGGAGCTCCTGGGAGCTCCTTCCAGAGCACCCCACTATCCCTGGGGCAGGACTCCGGTGCTTTGTCCACATTCAGACCCTGGTTGCAGTCTGGGGCCCCTCATTGACACTAGAGCAGAGGGGAGGCTTGTGGTCATCCACAGACCAGAGCACAGGCAGAACAGTAAGAGTCTCTCATGATACATTGAAAGAACTGAGATTCTTACAGGGTGCCCCAATAGTACTCAAAAGCTCAGGAAGCACCTCAAAACCAGGCACAGGCTGGGGAAATGAGAAAACCAAAAAAAAAAAAAAAAAAAAAAAAAAAGGAACCTGCCCACAGACAATTACTTTGGTCCCCTGGAAGATCAAAATACACTCAGAAGATGACAAAGTCATATCTTGCTTCTATATCCAAAGCCTCCAAGAAAAATAGGAATTGTACTCAAGCTAGAGAAGAGCTCAAAAAAGATTTTGAAAATCAAATAAGGGAGGTAGAGGAAATACTGGGAAGAGAAATGAGAGTGATGCAGGAAAACCATGAAAACCAAGTCATCAGCTTAGTCAAGGAGATACCAAAAAATGCCAAAGAAAAAAAATATTAAAAACTAGTTTAGGTCATATGGAAAAAGCAGTAGAAAAGGTCAATGAGGAGAAGACTACCTTAAAAAAGCAGAATTGGCCAAATGGAAAAGGAGATAAGAAAGCTCTCTGAAGAAAACAACTCCTTCAAATGTAGAATGGAGATAAAGCCAATGATTTCGAGGAATCAATAAACAATAAAATAACACCAAAAGAATAAAAAACGAAGAAAATGTGAAATATCTCATTGAAAAAACAACTGATCTGGTAAACAGATCCAGAAGCAACAATTTACAAATTATCGGGCTACCTGAAAATCATGATCAGGGAAAGAGCCTTGACTTCATTTTTAAATAATTTCTACAGGAAAATTTCCCTGCTATCCTAGAAGCAGAAGATAAAATAGAAATTGAGATAATCCACTTATCTCCTCTGGAAAGAGATCCAGAAGAAACAACCCCCAGGAATATTATAGTCATGTTCCAAAATTCCCAAGTCAAAAAAGAAAATATTACAAGCAGCCAGAAGGGAGCTGCAGTCAAGATCACACAGGACTTGGCAGCAACTACATTAAGGGCTTGTGGGGCTTGGAATACAACATTTCGGAACGAAATCGAGAATCAACTACCCAGCAAAACTGAACATCCTCTTCCAGGGAAAAAGATGGACTTTCAGTGAACCAGAAGAATTTCAATTGTTCCTATTGAGACAACCACAGCTGAACAGAAAGTTTGATCTTCAAGTACAGGACTCATGTGAAGCATGGAGAGTGTAGGAAAAGGGTAGATTATGAGGGACTTAATGATGATGAACTGTGAGTATTCCTGCATGGAAAGATGATACTGACAATATTCATATGAACCTCATTTAATAGAGCAGGTAGAAGGAGCTTTTATAGACAAGACACAGGGCAAGAGCTGAATTTGAAGGTATAATATATTATAAAAATGGAGTCAATGGGTGAAAGGGAAATGTACTGGGAATAAGGAAAGGAGAGGTTGAATAGGCTAAGAAATTTCATGTAAAAGAGTCAAGAAATAGCTTTTGCAATGGTATGGAAGGAGGGAAGGCAAGGGAAATGAGGGAGCCTTCATTCCCATCAGAAATGACTCAGAAGGGGCAGCTAGATAGAGCGCCAGCACTGGAGTCAGGAGGACCTGTGTTCAAATCCGGCCTCAGACACTTAATAATGACCTAGCTGTGTGGCCTTGAGCAACACATTTTTTTGTTTTTCTGCAAGGTGGTGGGATTGGGTGGCATGTCCAGGACCAAGGGGCTGGGTTGCTAGGTCTCTGGAGGGGAATGAAGGCTTGGGGTCTCCTGTCTCCTGTCCCCAGTACTCTGTCCACTGTGCCACTCGGCTGCCCCACAGCACACTTTTGAAGAGCGTCAGAGTGAAAGAAGATAACAGAATAAATGGTAGTGGGGAGGAATGGATGGAGGGAATTACAATCAGCAACAACAACTGTGGAAAACTATGGAAGTAACTTCTCTGATGGATGTAGGACAAAGAAAGAACGTGATCCACCAGGAGACAGAGCTGATGGTATCAGAAGAGACTGAAGTACACTTTTCTCTTTCTCTCACTTTGTTTTTTTGTGAGATTTTTCTATTTTTGTTTACTTCACAACAGGATATTTTAGTAATGTGTAGACTAAAAAAAAAATCTTACCAAAAAAGAAATTCAGTAGGAAAGCTTGGTAGATGCATACCGTGGGCCATCTTCTCCTGCTTCCATCTGGTTTCAAGGCCTCTTGCATAGTACCATGGAGTGACCTTTTTTCAGGGTGGAGAGGACCTTGGAAACTAAGGTCCACACAGGGGGACTCTGGAGACCACAGGGGATGTGAATCCAAAGCAAGACACTGTGTTTTGGCCAGGTGTGCCACGTGGATGAGCACGGGCAGATGTGCTTTCCTCCTTGGTCAGGCTTCATCCCATCAGGGAGCCTCCATGTCTGTCCTTGAAGTGGGGTTCCCATTCTCAGGGAGCTTGGGACAGATGAGGAAAGGGCTCCCATAACCCGGTGGTCTTCAGTTTCTGGTCCAAGAATCAGGACCCATGCACGAGTTTCTAGGTTCCTTCTTGCCACATCATCTACTTGTGCCTCCATCCCATGATGAAAAGTAAGTGAAGGGAGGCAGTAGTAGAGGGGACAGAGACAGGGGGAGGTCATCCACCACATCCAGAGACACAGCTCAAGAAACTAGAAACCTGCCCCCATGACCCCTGGCAGGGCCCATCCTGAGAGCACCTGGGGGAGCAGAGCACCATGCCCTGGACAGGCTCCCTCCTGTTTCAAAGGGCAGCTTCACTCTCATGTTGGTGACTCCTCCCATTCACCTTTTCTACCAACACATTGTTATACAAACACACATGCATACACACACATATAAGCAAACACACACGTACACACAGATGCTTTCTCCTAGTTTTACCCTAAATCCCTCTTCCCTGTTTATCCAGTCTCCCCAATGACACCCCAAGAGAAGCAGCACCTCTGACAGGAGGGAAACCTGCCTGTTCCTAGGATCTCGCCACAGTCACATGGAGGAGGCAGAAACACAGGCAGAAGCCCTGGCAGCCCTGCTGACTTGCTCAGAGGGGATCCCTGAGTCCTTTCTCCTTCCTGCTAAGATCTCCCCCAGAGCTCCAACAGTCAGGGCTGGGAAGGGCCTCAGCTCACTTGAGGCAAGGTGTCTGCCAACTGTTTATCTCCTTAGGTCCTCACAAGACCCCTGGAAGGTAGATGCCCCTGGGCCCATTTGATAGATGAAGATCCGCCATGCCAATGCCCAGAGACTCCACCCCTCTGCCCTTGTTGTCTCTAGGGGTCTGTGCTGTCTGGGCCCTCAAAGGGGTGGGGATCAGCACACCTGAGCAGTCAGCTGCCCCTGGAGGCAGCCGGGGAGGGGAGGCTCACCTGTCTCCCTCGCTCCCGGGCCTGCATGATCTTCTTCCGAAGCCACTTGCAGCGTGCCGTGACAATCGCAATGTGTCCTCGGACTCGCTCTTCCTTCTGTTAGTGCACAAGAAGCCACCACGTCAGAACCCTGGACACACAGCCTCCTCCAGAGTAAAAAGGCCACATGGGGGGACATGACTCAAGGACCAGGGCAAACATCCCGGCTCTGCCCACTATTACTGCCTGGGCAAGTCTCTGTGCCTCAGGGTCCCTGGCTGTAACATGAGGGGAGGCCCTGAAGTCTCTGCTAGAGGAAGGGTCTTCCAGGGTCCATGGGCTCAGCTCCAGCCCCAGGCATGACTCCCACCCCCAGACGCACAGCCTCATACCCACCTCTCCCAGAATGAACTCCACATCACTGAACTGTCGGCTCTCCCACAGGCGACCATAGTCTTCATGGAGTGTACATTTTGGATAACAGGAAAACTGAAAGGCAAGAGCCCCCATTGGTCCTACTGGGTCTTCCGCACCCACCCCCTGCCCAGATTGGAGCCTGGGAACCCCAAGAGATCTCATGAGGTTTCCTCGTGCCATGCTGACCCAGGCTCTCCTGGAGACAGCAGCCCCCAGGTTCTGGGTCTGAGCACAGCCATGGCCACAGAACCAGAGCAAAAGGAAGCTCCTCAACACCACTCCCACTGAACCCCATTCCCCCCAACACCTCAACGAAGAATCAGCCAGGCCTGATTAGATCCTCGCCAGAAAAGGAGCTCACTCCCTCCCCAAGTCACCTGCTCAACCCTTGGGTGGCTCTCATTTCTAGAAAAATCCTTTGTTCTAACTGAACCCCCCCTCCCCATTTCCCACCCCTTGTCCTGAAGAGTCTGAGTAAGGTCAACCTCTCTCACATAGAACAGCCATTCAGAAAGATCCCCCCCAGACTGACATCCCCAGCTCCTGCTTGTCGACATTCTACCCAAATGAACTGAGCCCCCCACTATGGATGAAGGCCAGCCAGCACTATGGATGGGGATGACCCCCTGTTCTGGTCCCCAAGGTTCTAGAACACAGAGCCTTCCCCCTTGAGGTAGAGAAGGGATGCCCAGCCACACCCAGGAGAAGGCTGCCCCCCCCACTCCAAGTCCCTGGGCTTTCTGAGCTCCCCCAAGCAGCCCCTAGTCTTAACCACCCCTCCCTGTCAGCAACCAGCATTTTGGCCCCTGAAGCATGCAGGCAGAGGATGGAGCCCGCCTGGTAGGCAGGCCCTCCGAGGGAGAGACCAGGCACACTGCTTGCTCTTCTGCTGGGTCCCAGCCCACCCATGGGGTCCTCCCCCTCCTCAGGACCCCCAAATCATTCCTGCAGCCTGCTGTTCCAGGGGCCCCATGGCAGAGGAGAGGGCCAACTAGGCCTTCCTTCTGTCATGTGTTCCCATGTGCCCCTTGGCAGGCTGAGCCCGGGTTGGTGTGCCCCAGCACGGGTACCTGAAATCTGTACATTTCACCACTCCGAATATTGTTGTCCACTGTTCCTCCAAATATGTACATAGCATCAGAGATGACGGCAGCCGCATGGAACAGCCTCCCACTGGGCAGCTAGGAGACAAGAGGAGAGAGGTGCAGTGAGCGGAGCTGGAGGGGAGGGTGGCCACAGGAGGGCCCTCCACAGTCAAGCAGGGGGATGGATGGAGGAAGGAGAGGTTGAGGCCACAGTAGAGGTCAGGGAAGCACAGACTTGTGGCCTTTCCCTGATGAGAGTCCCAACTACTCAGACCCCAGCTCTGGCAACTGGCCTTCCAGTGCCTGGGCACTGCCCTGGCTGCCTTCCCTGCCCGCCTTCATAGCAAGGTCTTCCCTCCATCCTCTACACGTTTGACTCATCTGCAGCTCATCTAGACATAAGCATCTCCTCCACTGAAATGGGAGCTCCTTGAAGGCAGGGCCTAGGCTGCATACAGCAGGCTGTGATTAACAGCCTTGGGAGGGCCAGGGTGGGGGCAGGAGGTGGTCCAGGAGTCTAGGGTTGGCCCATGGTCTCCTGTCTCCAGCTACTACTGTCTGTCCTGCCCACCTGGCTTCCTTCTGAGGGCCTGGTATGCCACTTCCAACGTCTGAGACCTTGGGTAAGTCCCTACCACAGCCTAGGCCTCAGTTTCCTTCTCTATCATACAGGGGCCACAAGGACCTCCCCCCATCTCTTAGGGCCCTCCTGGTCTCCTTCACTTCCCCTATCCACACTGATGTCCATACTTGGGGGCTTGCTTTCAGTCTGGCCATGTCCAAGTCCCTTCCTCTCTCTCGGCCTCAGGCGGGGACATGACTCTGGTTTGGGGGCCCCTCTACCTACAGGGGTCATGGGCAAGTCCTCCCTAAAACATGTGGCCTCAATGAAAACGTGGCCAGCCCCATCCTCCTTGTTGGGAAGGCCAAGGTCAGAGGTGGCCCCCACCAGAGGTCACCAGCCACCCCCAGGAGTCCCCATAGAGATAATGCTTGAACCCCCCAGACCCTCACAGAAATGATGGAGGCTCAGATGCCAGAAGCCCTGGCCACCTACCTGCCCTAACCCCACCACCACCACCAACATGTAGAGAAGACCTTTACCTCGCTGTCGGGGCTAGGCTGGACGACCTCCCAGGTCTGGAAGTCCACGTCATAGCAGTGCAGCTCGTTGGGGAGGGTGTTGTCGGCCGCCCCCCCAAACACATACAGGTGCCGGTCAAAGGCCACCATGGTGTGCCCATATCTCCGCTGCGGAGGGGGTGGCGAGCCACGAAGCAAGTGCTCCGTGGGGATTCGTGTCCAGCTAGAAGATGAGAGATGGAGACGTCGGTGGCCATGGGTCACTCGGACCAGCTGGCCCTTTCGGGGTTCCAAGTCCCTTGGAATGGCTAAGTCAGCGACCTCCACCACCAAGAGGCAGCCACTACATAAGCACCAAGTCTTTATGGACGGTGTGGGTCCCCAGGGCATGGGCCTGGGGAGCAGAGGAGGGGGTGGGTCGCCTTCCCATGGTCCCACTTACATTCTGTCTCTGAATTCAAACTGAAAGAGATTGTTGGTGATCTTGGCTCCGCTCTGGCCTGAGAACACAAACATCTTATCCCTGCAGACAGCCACGGGGAAGTTACAGCAGGAAGGGGGGATCTCCCCACTCTGCTCGATCTAGGGAGAGGAAGGGGCAGGCCAGGTCTACAAGAGGGGCCCGTCAGAGGGTCAGCAGGCAGGAGCCCCACGTTCCTCCAAGGACTCAGGCTCCCCATTCAAGGCCCAGAGAGGCCAATGGGGCATGGCGGCCCCATTTTCCCCCCCTCATGCTCCTGTCCCTGCCTTACTCGGTGGGACCTCGTGCTTGCCCCATCCACCTCCACTGACCCAGACCCCAGACAGTGGGGGGAGCCTGGGTCTTCCTACACTAGTCTGGAAGCTGGAAACCTCTCTGAGGGGCCCAGGAGCGAGAGCTGGAGGGTCACCCCATCACCAACCTCAAGAAGAAACCTTTGCCCTGTCCAAGGTTGCACATTGGGTGTGTGACACAAACGTCGTGTGGCAGTCCTGTTTTAGGCCCACTCCCTGGCCCAGGAAGCCAATAAAACACACTCCCTTGGGGGCAGGGGTGGGAGCAAGGCAGCTCCCTCTGCAGGGTCACTGGGTCACCCAGGTGAAGGGTGTCAAAGCCCCCAGTACCTCTTCAGGGAAAGAACTGTCACTAGGCCGGCTCTTTGGGGGCTCCCCTCAGGCCAGGAAGGAGGTGGTGAGGGCTGATCTTAGATCAGAAGCCCTGAGCTCTGGGACTGAGGAGGGGGAACACTGGCCCAGGAAGCCCACCCATCTCCAGATGAGCTGATAGGAGCCCAGTTTGGAGGCCGCCTCTCCCTCTGCAGATGCCTCCACCTAGAGAACGAGGCTTAACCTGTGCTCTGGGCCCAGCTCCCAGCCCAGCTCCGGGCCCAGCCTGGACTGGGCCTCAGCCCCAACTCTTGCCCCAGGAAAGTAGCTGGGGGTCCTCAGGGGCAGCTGTCCCCTCACCCCCCAAACAGCCTCAGGAGTCCTGGGCCTGGCCTGGGGTCTTTCTTCAATCCCACCTGTGAGAGAGTCAGCTTCCATCACCCAGGAAGAAGGTAACAGAGGAAGCCCAGGCCCCTGACCCCCTCAGGGATTCCCAGCACACGCGCGCGCGCACACACACACACACACAGCAGGGTCTTAATAAAGACTCATCCCCAGGGGGAGGTTAGGTGGTGCAGTGGATAGAGCACTGGCCCTGGAGTCAGGAGGACCCGAGTTCCAATCCAGACTCAGATACTTAATAATTACCTAGCCGTGTGGCCTTGGGCAAACCACTTAACCCCATTGCTTTGCAAAAAAAAAAAAAGACTCATTCCCTGGCTGCCTGTTAGACATCCCAATGGGCTGAACCAGGACCAGAGTCTCCAGCTCCACACCCCCCTTGGGCTGCTCCCCTCCACACTTCCCTGCCTCCATCCAGGCGCCGGCCTCCTCCTGGCCTCAGTGGCCAGTCAAGGCTCTGGCACTTCGGCCAGCCCGGCTTGGCGCCCCCTCGGGGCCAGGCCTTCCTCCCTGCTCTCCTGCTCCACAGGCTCCTCACCCTCACCCAGCCCAGGGAAATGGCCTCAAGTGGACAGTGGAGCACATGAGCCCTTGGCTCATTCTCTAGAAGTGCTGGGCCTGGAGTCAAGAAGACCCAAGTCCAAATCTGGCCCCAGACGCTTCCTAGCTGCATCACCCTGGGCAAGTCACTTCACCTCATTTGCCTCAGTTTCCTCAACTGTAGGATGGAAATAATAACAGAACATGCCCACGGGGCTGGTGTGAGAATCTTTGGGGAGCCCACAGAGTCATCCCGGGATGGTGGGAGCAGTAAGTTATCCAGGTGGCTTGTTTCCAGACCCCCACGCTGGGCCAGCCACGGCCTTCTATCCATCTCCCGCCTCTGTGCCTTGGCTCTGGCCAGGACCATGCCAGGCATGCCATCCCTGCTCCTTTCTAAGGAGCCTTTCCAATCCTGCCCCCAATGACCTCATCCTCAGTCTGTACCTCCTCTTCCTCCTTACCTAGAGGAACAGGGCAGGGTTGGGGTGGGGGGTACATGGGGGTGCAGACAGGAAAAAGGGTTTGTTCTTCTTGAGTCTCACGGCTGCCCAGTGGATGAATGAGGCTCTGAGGGCTCAAGAGACCCATTCAGGGACACCGAGCCCTTCGTGTCTGAGACAGGATCTTCACTCAGGCCAGAAGGGATGAAGGGCTCTCTGTTGAATGGTTGCCTGCCCCCCAAAGATCCCAGCCACAGGTTAAGGTCAGGCCTCTCACCTCCTCCCAGCAGGTCAGCTCTCGGTCCTGGAGGCCGATGGTCCACATGTCATTGAGCCTGAATAGGAGGGAGAAAGAGGGTTATGATCTCGGGCAGCCCCTGGCTGGGTCACAGAGGACACGGGCACAGTCTTGGGGGCAGTGCCCCACCAAGTCAGGTTGCCATCTTCACAGGGACTTCTCTGGAGCTGACCAGACCAGGCCAGGAAGGAGCCAGGCCAGGAGGCAGAGATGGAGGCATGAGCAAAGGCTACCTGGCCAGCCACAACACCACGTGGCCTGGAGATCCCTGGGCCCACGTTTCTACCAGGACTAAGAGCGCAGCCAAGTGAGGTGCTTCTCCCAGGCACAGAGGCTGAGCCCAAACAAAGGAAGGGACCCCCAGACAAGGACAGAAACCAGAAGGGACACGACTGCTGTCTTCTGGCCTCTGAAGGGCTGGTGTGTCCCACAGGGGAGGCCTCCAGCCCAGAGAAGAACAGAGCTGGCCCCAGAGGGAACGGGTGACCTGGAGGTAGGAAGCCACCTCCAAAAAGAGGCCAAGGGGATTCCTGCTGGGGTGCAACCCTGACCCCCTCCCCGGTGGGTGTCCATCCTGCTGGGCCTGGATCCAAAGTTTACTAAGGCAGCCTGGCAGGACAGACTGCAATTTGGGGGAGCCCAGCTAAGCTGCCGCAGGGCTCACCAACCCCACGCCTACTCACCGGGCATTGCCATCGTAGCCTGCAAAGATCCACAGCTTGTCACTATACACTGTTGCCCCATGCGCCGACCTTGCCACCGGTAACCTGGGGAGACCAAGGGGTATGTAGAGCAGGTTGGTGATGGCCACTGGCGATGGACACCAGCCACAGTCCCCTGGGGTGAGCACCGGACCCTCTTCAGACTTCCCACATGTCATATGCCTGTGTGCCTCAGTCTACTCAACTGTAAAACTAGGCTCACAGCAGCCCCTACAGGGAAGGTGCTGTGAACACCTTAAGGCCATGGAGTCGCGCCATCTCTCTGACCCCAATTAGTTTTCTTGGCAGAGATCCTGGAGGCACTCATTGACAGATAAGGAAACTGAGGCAGGCAGGGTGAAGTGATTTGCCCAAGGTCTCACAGCTAGGTCCTCCTGGCTCCAGGCCTGGACCTCCCTCCACTGGGCTTTCTAGCTGTCTCCACCCTGCTGCCCTGCACACGGAGCCTTGGTCTCAGCTCACCGTCCTTCAATCTTCCATTCTGCCCATTGTCCAGTGGCAAACTTGTATTCAAACAGGTCGTTCTTGTTCTTCAGATTAGAGTTGGAGTAAATGTCACCAGTGTAGCCGCCTGTAGAGACGCAGCACAGCAGGGTGAGCCGCCCCACAGACAGAGGCCCATGTCCACTCCCAGCTGGGGGCCTCTCTGGGCCCCACTCCAACCAATACAAGAAGGAGCTGGATGAAGAGCTCTGAGGTCCCTTCTATGGAGCAGCCTTGGGAGGGAGGGAGCCCCTGGTCACTGGGAGTATCCAAGGGCAGTGTAGCTGGGACCAGTCTTAGGGAAGAGCTGGTGTACCCCAGCTCACTCTGCGATCGGGCAGCCCCCAGACCCCAGAGTCAGGAGGGGCCCCTCCCAATGACTGAACCATGACTGAGCTTGAGGCCAAGCCTCTGGTCCCAGAGGCCCCCGAGTCCAGGCCATCCTGGAAGCCAGACCCCCACTTGGAGGAGGGCATGATCGGGGGCTCTGGACCTTTCCTTCACCATGCCTCAGTATCCTGATGTGATCCCCACATACCCCCCACCCCCCCCCCACCAGGTCAGATCAGCTCAGGGGCCCTTGAGGCACAGTCCGCTAGGTCCTCACCAAACACAAACATGCTGCTCCCATAAACAACGGCCGAGTGATGATAGCGGGGCGCTGGTGGTGTCCCCGTGGTGAAAGCCCTAGAGGGAAGGGGCAAATGCCGTCACTGACACACACGCAAGTTTCTGGATCCACCAATGAGAAGGAAAGAGATTCTGCCACCAAGCCCAGGTCTATGTGGGCAAGATGAAGTGGGGGTGGGGTCCAATGGGAAGGGGCTCTCATCTCTTCCATGCAGGGCAGACCCCAGGGAGCCTCTGAGGGGGCCAAAGATGCAGGCACGGGGCAGAGTCAGTGGGAGACCTCAGGAGACTGGGGACCTTGCAGCCTGGGGGGGAAAAAGGGGGCCGGCTAGTCATGACTTCAAAGGCTACCCACGCCCAGCCCTATTATCTCTAACTGTCCAGAGGACATTCCCGTCAGGACCCTGGCCTCTGTGCATCTAGGGCCCACCCCACCCCCGCCTTCTCTGAACTCTCAGAGGACATGTCTGGTCTAATCTGGTCTGACCCGTGGGGACCCGGGCCAAGGGGCCAGGCTGGAGGCCAGGCCTGGGGGGGGGGCAGGCTGGGGGCCAAGCTGGGGCTGCCCCAATGCTCCCCACCCCTCAACGGCTTAGGCAAAGAGAAGCAGGGCCAGGGCCCACCTGCACCAGGAGCAGTCCTTGACATCGAAGCGCAGGAGGTCATTCAGCATCGTCTTCCTGAAAGGGACATGGCCAAAGTTCAAGGGGAGCCTCTGCACCAGGATGCAGAAATGGGGTGTCTGGAGGCATCGGGGGCAGGGCCCTGAATGGGGAGCCGGTTCAAATCTTGGCTCAGCCACTCTCTATCCAAGGAATCTGGACAGGTCACTTCACTGCCCTGCCTCAGTTTCCTTACCCATACAAGGAGGGAGCTGGACTTGGGGGTCTCCAAGATTCTTTCTAGTTCTGGAACTGAGGGACCCTGACCTGAACAAATACATCCCCTGTGCCCCCCACAGTGAGAAAGAAAGGGCTGAGCCAGCTGATCCCTGAGTGCTCCCCTCCCTGACCTTCTAGGGGTTTGTGAACACAAGAAGGGATCTTGGTCTGTTCACTTCCAGCTCTCTTGGACTCAGTTTCCCCCTCTGTCCAGTGAAGCTTTAACACTCTCCAAGGACTTTCGAAATCTAAAAGCCTCATGTTCCACCGAGCATCGCCTTTGACTGGTGGGCAGCTCTTTGTTATTGCCACGCTGCAGATGAGGAAACTGAGTTGGGTTGAGGTTGAGATGACGGGCCTCCCATGAGAAGCGACCAGGCTTCTGGTGCCGGGGCCCACACTGGGCCCGGGAAGGAGGCGCTGTGATGGTCCCCATTCCCCCCGTGGAAGAAGCTGAGGCAAACAGAGGCGAAGTGACTTGCCCAGGGTCGCACAACTGAGAAGCATCTGAAGATAGATTTGAACTTGGGTCTTCCTTGCCCGTGCCAGGGACGCGCTGCCCCGGGGAAGCAGCCGTGGCAAAAAGTACAGTCACCAAAGCTTGTTATCTCTCATGGAGCATTACTGCCGGCTCCCGCTCTGTCCAGTGCTCTCGAGGGAGGCGCTGCGGGGACCCCCGGCCTCCACGGGGGGAAACCGAGGCAGGTCACCCAGCTCCCCAGGGTCTACAGCCAGACTAGACCTCGGGTATGACCCGGTCTGGCCCACAACCCTGAGGCTGAGGCTGGACCCCGGGGGGAAGGGGTCGCCCAAGGAGGGCAAAGGCCAGGCCCGTCTCACACCCCTGAGAGCCACCAGGATCCCCATGAAGGGCGCCCCACGCGGGCCCTCCTCACCTACCCGTTGTCACCTCCAAACACGTAGATGGCGTCCTTGTATGCCACCACCGTGTGCTTGCTGCGCCTGCCGGGAGGGGGGCGGGGGTTAGGGCGCGGCCGGGGCCCCGCCCACGGTCACGGTCACCAGGCTCCACAGGCTCCCCTCCCGGCCCCTCCCGGCCCCTCCCGGCCCCACCCGGGCCCCTCCCCAGCCCCACCCGGGCCCCACCCCGAGCCCCGCCCGGCCCCACCCGGGCCCCGCCCGCCCCTCCCCCGGGCCACGCACCGGGCGCCCACGAACTCGTCGCAGGGCGGGAGGCGGCGCCATCGGTGCACGGTCTCGAAGGGGCCGAAGTTCAGGGTCAGGTACTCCACGCTGTCCGAGCAGCTGTGGTCGAAGTCCACACTCGGGGCCACCTTGGTCCGCGCGGCCGCGGCCGGACCCGCTGCCGAGCCCGGGCCCGAGCCGGAGCCCGAGCAGCCTCCGCCCGGAGCCGCCGCCATGCCCGCTCCGCCCCCCGCCCAGCCCCGCCCCGCGCCTCCCAGCAGCCCCCGCGCCAGGACCGCAGCTCCCAGCAGGCCTTGCCCACGCACCCGATGGCCTCCTGCGGGGAACGCGCCGCAGCGGCTGCTGGGAAATGGAGGCCAACCCGGCGGGCGAGGCCGCGGGGAGGCGGAGCCCACTGGGGGCGGGGCGATCCCTGTCCGGAAACGTAACCGATTCGGTGCCTGCTGGGAGTTGTAGTCCCTGGTTTTCGTGGGGGAGGAGACTCATGGCCCCGGATGCGGGGCAGGCAGGGTGAAGTGACTTGCCCAAGGTCACACAGCCAGGGCGTGTCTGAGGTCGGATTTGAACTCGGGTCCTCCTTCAGAGCCAGCGACTGTGCCACCGTCCGGAGACGCAAACCCTTCTGCTTTGTTTCTGCCCTGATGGAGATGGGGGGGGCCTGTGGTGGAAGTAGAACCCCCTTTTCTTCCCCCTGGATTCAAGTCACGTTCTTTTACCTCCAAACTGGGTATGGTCCCTTTGACCCCCCCCCGCACCCCTCTGCACCCCAGGAAGATGGGGAGGGAGGCTTCAGGGGCTGACCCTGCTGAGGCTTGGGGAGCAGAGACCCCCAGAGTCACAGGACTCCTGAGGCCCCTGGTTCAACCCATTCATCCAGTCCAGGAGGAACCCTCGGCCTGGGACCAGGGAAGGGTATCGGAGCCTCGCACTCAGGCCCCTGAGAGGCCCAGGACGGGAGCTGGGAAAGGGCTTGGCCCAGGACATCCCGCTGAGTCCACCACTGCTCTGTCCTGCCCCCCGCCACCCACCTGGGCACCCGGAACCCACAGTCAGAGCAGGAGGCGCTTCCATTCTCTGGGATCACAGAATCGCAGAACCGGGGAGACCCCAGCAACGTCCTGGGCCTCCCCCACCTAGTCCTGCTCGGGAGCCTCTGGCCGGGCCGACGGCCCCCTTCTCCGGGCCAGTCCACCCCTCCACGCAGGATGCAGAGCCCCCACTAGCTAGGACCCGGCTAGGTCATTCTCTCTGATCTTCAGCTTTCTCATCTGTAGAATGGGGGGATGACAGCATGAGACAAAGGGGGCGCAGTCGAGGGGAGCCGGACAAAACTGGGGCTGGGGGTCATCCCCCAGATCCTCGGGCTCTTCATCCCCTCCCCCTAAAGCCGGAAGCTGGAGACCTTGGATACCCAAACCTCAACCTCCTCAACTGCCCCCATTTCCTCCGCAGAGAAGCCTGGCTGGAGGCCACAGCCCCCCGCAGAGGATGGGCCTCAGCCCAGGTCTGACTGCCAGCCCGGCCACTGGACACAGGGGGCCACAGCCTCCCACCTCAGGTGTCAGGAATGGAGATGGGGGCGCTGAGCACTCCCTCCCCAGGGGTGAACGGAGCCCCTGCCCCCGACAACAGTGTCTCAGGGGTCATGGCGTGCAGCCGACCTCTCATTAGGAGGCTGGGGTCACAGCTTCACCCCACCGTTTCTTAACTGTGTGACCTTGAACCAGTCCCCTCCCTCTCTGGGCCTGGGTTTCTAAAGCTGTTAATAAAAGTGTGGGGGGGAATACTTTCCAGCCTCTTGTGAACTCCCAGGGTAGCTGGGGAGCGGGCCAGGGGCCTCCGGCCTCCTTCCCTATGAGATCACAGAGCCAGCTGGCATCTGCAGGCTTACTGAGCATGAGCACCCAGGAGGGTCATCTAGAGAGCCCGTGCCCACAGCGCAGCAGGAGGCAGAAGCCCCCCCCCCATGAGGAGCTGGCAGTGACTTTCATTTGAAGACTCAAGGGGGGCATCCTTGGCTCAAGGACTCCCCGGGTGGGGGGAGGGAAGCAGGGAAGAAGCCACACAAGGAGAGGGGCCGGCTCCCACTCTGTGCCAACACAAAAATTAGATTTATTGCCTATTATTGCTTTCTGTGCAAAGAAGAGGAGGAGGGTGGAGGGGAGGGGGCTCAGCAGTGCCCCGGGAGGAGGGGGAAGGGTCACCTGCTCGCCCCAGGAGAGTTAGATCCTTCAGTTTGCGGGTGAGGGACTAAGGCCCAGAGACGCAGAACCACCCATCGTGAAGATGGCCAGTGAGCACTAGTGGGGCTTGGGGACCGGCCGGAGGCTGGCATGGCTGCCAGAGGAGAGCCAGGATGGGGGGCAGGCTCCTTCTGTGCCACCTCAAAGCCCTGGTTGCTGGCAGGGCCACTTCAGAAATCAGAGCTGGGTCCCCAGAGCCCCAAAGTTCCCCACACCACTGACAGCTTGTCCCAAAGTTCCCAGAGGAACTTGGGCATCGATCCATGTTGTGGGGTGGGGGTAGAGAGGACTAGATTCAGTTCAGAGGGAGAGACTGGGAAGGTGGCGGGTTTGGCAAGTGTCTGCGTGGGCAGCTGCCCACGTCCTGGCCAGATGTGCTGCAGCTGGCGGGCATGCTCAGCCAGCCAGGGGAGGGGGATCAGTAGCCTTTGCCCGTCAGCCACGACATGTCTCCGGTCCTAGAAGAGACAGAAGGGAATTACTTTGCTTGGAGACTCTGAAGCACGCAGACAAGCGTCTGCCCCCACCTCCCCCAGCCCGGGGCGGCCTCCCACTTGTGCCCTCCTCAGCTTCCAACTGGAGATGCCTTCTGCCCTCCCCAAGGCTACCTGGGCACTCCTTCC
>NC_133666.1:697015677-697048177 GCF_037893015.1 Macrotis lagotis
ACCTCAGACTCTGCCACACCTGACCAAGGCATCCTGGCAAGAGTTCACTATCTTGAGTATAATCTCTTAAGCTTGATAGACTCTTTTTTTTGCCAGGCAATGAAGTTAAATGACTTGCTAGGTAATTTATGACAGCTAGGTAATTTATTACCTGTCTGAGACTGGATTTGAACTTGGGTCCTCCTGACTCCAGGGCCGGTGCCCCCCAATATACTCTTTTTTTGTTTTTGTTTGGGTTTTTTTCAGATTTTTTCAAAGCAAATGGGGTTAAGTGGCTTGCCTAAGGCCACACGGCTAGGTCATTATTAAGTGTCTGAGGTCGGATTTGAACCCAGGTACTCCTGACTCCAAGGCCAGTTCTCTATCCACTGTACCACCTAGCCGCCCCCACCAATATACTCTTAATAATGTTTGTCCTTTATTTGAAAAGACGATTATATCATCAGGAAGGTATTGTCATAACAAGCACATGAATTGGATTTGAGAGAAGGAGGCTGTACTAAGACACCAGCCTCCCTTTCTCCACCAGAGCCATGTGGGTCCAGACATGGATCAGGATGACAGGAGATGGCTCTGAATGCGAGGCAAGTCAGGGTTATGTGACTTGCCCAAGGTCACATGTTTGAGTCTGGATTCAAACTCCTGCCCTGCTGACTCCAAGGTCAGTTCTTTATCCACTGTATCACCTAGCTGCCCATTGATGCACACTCTCATCTCACCATTGTTCTTTTGGTTGTGCAAAAATGCTTTACACACACTGTTTCTTTGGAAAACTTATCTTTGCTAAAGCTCAGATTTGACCATGGCACCATCTGCCCTCTCTCATCTAAGTGACTTCCTGTCCCCTACAGGATCAAGTACGGAATCCTCTGCTAAGCTTTCCAAGCCTTTTGAACCCTGGCCCCTGTCTTTCCTGTTTCTTGACCCTTCTCCTGCCCATGTACCCCTGTAAGCCAGAGGCACCAAGGCCTTCCTCTCTATCCAACAATTTCTATCGGCTGTCCCCCAGACCTGGGGTGTTCCCTGACTTCCTTCAGACTCCAGATAAAACCTTCCCTTTTGTGGGGAGTCCTTCCTGATTCCCTTAATTCCAGCGCCTTCCCCCTGTTGCTATATCAAATTTCACCAGCATACCTAGTTATAGAATCTTGTTTATACATAGTTGTTTATATGACACGATGAATGCCCTGAGGCCAAGGGCCATCTTGTGCCTTCCCCAGATCCTTAGCACCATGCTAGGTTCTTCCTATACACTCACTGACTAACAAAACCTCTCCAGTTCTGGTCCAGGGCTCTCCACTAGCATCCCCCTCCCTCCTGTGTCTTTAGCAGATGGCCCTGAGCTTTCAAAGGCGATCCCAAACCCTGGAATGGTTTCCAGTACACCCAGATGGACCCTTTTTCCTCTCATCAAAGCCACGTTGGGTAAAGGCATCACAGCTCAGCTCTAGAAGGCTGGCTGGGCCCGGGCATTCTGGCCACAGTCAGTCATGAAACCATCTGCTAAGACATGGAGGGAGGCATCTACTCTGACAGATGGGGAGGCCCTTTGACCATGGACAAGATCATCGTGTTTCTGTCCAGGCAAGACTGTTTCTTAGCAAATAGTCAAAGGCTTGTGGCGGGGGGGGGGGGGGGGGGGGGGAACGGGGAGATTCTCTCTACTTCACTGAGCCTCAGGATAAGAAAAGAGAAGGGAGAAAGCATGAAAGTAGATCATGAAATGTGGGATCTGGGTCAAAATGTTAATTCCCACTCAGATTTCTGATCAGTGAATTAGATGAAAAGGGATATTCCATTCATTTATCACTTCATTCATTAATTCATCCATCTATCTGTTCATCCAACTGTCTAATCCATCCACCAATCCGAGTATCCCTCATCGTCTCATACATGTATTGATGTGTATATACATCCACCATTCACCAACCCATCCATATGTCTAGTCTCTCCACTGATCCATCCATTCGTCAGCAGTTTGTCTATTATTTTATCTTTCTGTCCATCCATCCATGACTCCCTGGACTCCTGGACTCTGACCTTCCCCCATAAGTAACTCTTTCCTTCCTCTTCTCTTTTCAGCTCTTTTCAGTGTTATTTTCCCCCATTAGAATTTAATCTCTTTGAGAGCAGGGACAGTTTTATTGCTTGGAACACAATTATCTATTTTATTATTCACTCTCCATCCATACATCCATCCATCCATCCATCCATTTACTCATTCATCTGTCTATTGATCCAACCAGTCATTCATCTGCTCCATCCTGGCTATCCCTATGCAATAGGACCCACTCTCCAGCCTCCACATCTGTCCAGAATAGAAGGTCCCACATCTGTGGTTCAGAATTGGTTGGGGAGCCTATCATCTTATCTTGAGCCATCTTGAACCACCTGGCCCTGGCCCTGGCCCTGGCCCTGGCCCTGGCTTATGTTCTCTTCTCCATGACCCCTTCTAAGGCTTAACTCTGGAAACAGCCATCCATCCAATCACCATTTCCTAGAAAGACACATCAATCAGTTACCCAATTATATCAATCCCATTCTCTCTGCCTCCCTGGCCACCACTCATGCCATCTTCTACTTATAGAATGGAAGCTCCTTGAGGTCAGGGGCTGCCTTAATTGCTGATTGGCACGTAGAAATGACATGATTTTGCATTCATTAGAGACCACAAAGTCTAGTGGAAAGAACCCAAGATTTGGAGTTCAAAGAAATGTATCAGAATCTCAGCTCTGCCACATCCTGGTCATGTGACCCTGGGCATCCATCAGGACCTCAGGATCCTTCTCTAAAAGATGGGTATCATAGTGCATTGTTCACCTGAATAGGTTACTCGAAGGAAAGAACTTTATAAATTAATGTGGTATAGAAATGGGTTTGACTGTTACTCATTCAACAAACACTTCCTAATGTAAGTGCCAAAGATAAAGGAGATGTAGTTCTGCCTTCTCAGGACCAAGCTGAGGAGCTAGGTGCTCACCCGCCACCCACCACCCCTTCTAAGGCTGAGCACGGTGCCTGCTTAGGAAGGCCTGCTAAAGTCTCCCATGGGGTCCTCCACGCACCATGAATATGGGCCATCTGCCAGTGTGGAATGTTCACTTTCTTGTTGCTCCTCAAGGCCAGTGGGAATGTGACAGCATCACCAGCTGCAAAGACGCCAGGGATGTTTGTCTGCATCATCTAGAGAAGAAGGAGGAATGAAATGCAGATGGCAGCTGGGGCAGGAGAGAGGAGACACATCGGTCTGGAAGAGATGGTGGACCAAGAACCTAGCCCAGCCCAGAGCCTAGAACTCCCAACCAGTATAGTTCTATCTATCCAGTTCAGCCCAGAGCCTAGAATTCTCAGTCCAGAGCAGTTCTACCTTTTCTACAGAGTCTAGAACTCCCAGCCCAAAACAATTCTTACATTTTTAACCCAGAATCTAGAACTTCCAATCCGGTACTGTTTTATCTTGCCCAACTCTGAGCCTAGAACTCTTAGCCCAGAACTGTTCCATCCTGCCCAGCCCAGAGTCCAGGAATCCTCCCCATGTCCAGGTGCTCACCACTCAGCCCTGACTCCCCCTTTCTAAGGGTCCCCTGAGCAGCCTATACAAAACTTCCCACTTTGAAGCCTGCCAACCCTAAGCCCAGAGGGACCCAACCTGACCTTGTTCACAGGAATGAAGCCCCGGGCATCCATATTGATTCCACTCTGTTTCAGGAAGCCTGTGGCTGGCACTGCTCCTGATGGGACAGAGGTAGGTATGAGGCAGCCTCTCCTGGCCCCTAGCCCAGGTTGTCCTGAGAGAAGCCCAGGAGCCAGCAAGAGGGAAAGGAAGGAAGGACTGAGAAAGGGCAGGAGTAGGACCCTGGAAAGGAGGGAGGAAGGGCTGGAATAGGGCCCAACGAGGGGGGGAGGAAGAGCTGAGGAAGGGCAGGGATGGGGGCCTCAGGAGGGAGGCTTTTGGAGCCTGGGCCCTTGGGGCTCCTCTCCTGGACTTTCTGGAGCATGAAAGACAAGTGTCTGCATTAACCTCTTCTCTAGCTTCAGCCTTAGCTCCAGCTCTGACCTTCAGCCAACTCCAAATGTAGTCCTCATTTTACCCCAAACCTTAATGGAGACCCAACCCAACCCAACATTCCATCTAAACTCTATGCCAACTGTCACCCCAAGCTGTAGCCCAAACTTCAATCTGTACTCCAAGCCCCATCTTAAGCCTCAGCTCAGATTAAATTCCAATAATGTTCCTAGCAAGGGTTGGGACCCTGACCCTAGGCCAAAAGGCTCTTCTAGCCCTAGCCATGAGCCACCTTCCCCAACTGACCCAAATCTCTACCATCAAGCCTGACCTGGAACCTTGAAGGCCAACAGCACTCCTACCTCCTCCTGACCTCCTCCCTATAAACACACTTCTCTAGGCCCTAGGCCCAACCTCAGTCCCATTCCTGCCTGATAGGGGAGTATAGGAGTGGGGGGTGGGGAGATGCCAAGGTGGGGAAGGAGGTCCCACTCACCAATGCCTACCACACAGACATCAGCCCGGACCACCTTGCCACTCTTCAGTACCACCTCCTTCAGCTTCAGGGAGGGGAAAAAGAAGCAGGAGGTGAGGAGACAACGTAAGGGAAAAGAAACCCCAAGGTTAAGAGGCCTTCATCACTCCCCAATCCACATAATAAATGAATGAAGTGGGGTGTTTCACATAGGAGAGAGCAAATCTTGGACCATCCCAAAGGTCGGTGAAGTCACCTGGATAGAAGTTGTGCCTGCTATGTTACCTCAGAAAGCCCCTCACCCTCTCCGAGCTATCACTTTCTCCCTAGATCAGCCACCTGGAAATGTGTGAGGGAGGCAAATATGACAGGGTTATAACTATTGTGACCTGCTAAAAATCATTAAGTCTGGGGGCAGCTGGGTGGCACAGTGAATAAAGCATCAGCCCTGAAGTCAGGAGGACCTGAGGACACTTAATAATTACCTAGCTGTGTAACTTTGGGCAAGTCACTTAACCCAACTGCCTTGAAAAAAAAAAAACCCAAAACCGCCCCCAAAAATCAATGTGTGGTGGTGGATGGACAAAGTATAACCAGTCTTCATTGATGTGATTTCTCAAAACGAATCTTGCCAAACTTGGTGACCTTTGCTTCCCAGTGCCTCAGCCTCTTCAGAAACCACAGTAGCAATGGGAAAAAGGGAGTGCCCAGAGATTAGCCTCATTGTACAGGAGAGGAAGCTGAGGCTCAGTGCCTGGGGAAGCACAGCTAGAAAATAGTCGGACCTGGCCTTGAAGCCAGGTCTCTGACCCTGAACCAACACTATTTGATTATCCGAGGCTAGCCCATTCACTTCAATTCCAAAAAAATATATTAAAAATCTCGTATGACCCTCCTGTGTAAGACCCCCTATTCCAGTCCCTCCCTCCCTTCCAGGTCCCATCCCTGCCCTTTCTCAGCCCTTCCTTCCTTTCCCTCTTGCTGGCTCCTGGGGCTTCTCTCAGGACAACCTGGACTAAGGGCCAGGAGAGGCTGACAAAATGGATAATGAGCTTGACTTGGAATCAGTAAGTCCAGGGTTCAAATCCCAAAACCTAGGATGAGTGACCCTGGCCAGGCTCTTAACCATTCCTTAAGAGAGTCTTAGGGAAATAGCAGAGTGAGCTTCCTCATCCCAGAGTTCTCTATACCAGCATAGGACCAGGTACTATGCTAAGCACTGGGGATACAAGGACAAAAGGAAAGGAGTGCCTGCCCTCCAGCAGTTTACACTCGACTAAGGATAACCCTTCAAATTACATGGCGTTCTTCAGTTTATCATTCACAAAGCACTTTATCCTGGAAAAGTACTTTTAAAAACAAGATCATAGGATGCTCGCTATAGTGCTTGAAAATATCTGAGAAGGACTGGCGGATAGGAAAAGAAAGGACAACGATCAGTGCTGGAAGGGCTGGGAGAAATCTGGGACACTATTACATTGTTGGTGGAGCTGTGAACTCATCCAACCTTTCTAGAGGGAAATTTGGAAGTACGCCCAAAGGGCAACAAAAATGTGCATCCCCTTTGACCCAGCAATACCACTACTGGGTCTATACCCTGAAAACATGATGAAAAAGGGTAAAAACATCACTTGTACAAAAATAGTCATAGCAGCCCTGTTTGTGGTGACAAAGAATTGGAAATTGAGTAAATGTCCTTCAACTGGGGAATGGCTTAGCAAACTGTGGTACATGTGTGTCATGGAACACTATTGTTCTATCAGAAACCAGGAGGGAGGGGAACTCAGGGAAGCCTGGAGGGATTTGCATGAACTGATGCTGAGTGAGATGAGCAGAACCAAAAAGACACTGTCTGCCCTAACAGCAACATGGGAGCAATGATCAACCTTGAGGGACTCGCTCATTCCATCAGCGCAACAATCGGGAACAATTTGGGGCTGTCTGTGATAGAGAATGCCATGTATATCCAGAGAAAAGAACTGTGGAGTTTGACCAAAGACCAAGGACAATTACCTTAAATTTAGGGAAAAAATACTGGTATCTTATTGTCTGATCTTGCTATCTCTTATACTTTATGTTTCTTCCTTAAGGATCTGATTTCTCTCTCATCACACTCAATTTGGATTAATATACAGACAGCATGGAAACAATGGAAAGACTGGCAAATTGCCTTCTGTGGGGGGGGAGGGAAGTAAGATGGGGGGGAAAATTGTAAAATTCAAAATAAATAAAATCTTTATAATTCAAAAATGATAAAAAAAAAAAAAAAGGAAACTATCTGAGAAGGCATCCCATCCAACTTCCTCATTTTACTGAAGAGGAAACTGAGACCTGGAGGTGAAGGGACCATAGTGAGAATGACTTTGTTGCCTTGACAGAATGACTCCATTTGGCATTAGGCCGCCACCTTATGATGAAGTATTTTGATGGGGGTTTTTTTATAACTTGCTTTCCAATATCAAGGTAAACGTGGGTTAGTAAACCTTATGTGTGCATCTTCATAAACAAATGATATGCACATGGGACCCCAAAGAAGCACAGACATCCAAAGGAAAAATTTGATAAACAACTATGTTATTAGTTTAACGCATTAGGCACCAATTCAATGAACTGGTAAATAAATTGGGGTACTAACCACCAACCAAAATTTGGGTGTAATCAGCCAGCATCCCTAGCTAATACTATTAAGAAAGCTACCAAAAAGCCCATGGTGGTCACACTGATCATAGGTTATTCCTGGGTTCTCCACACATGAGACTCTAATATCCACCATGCTCACTTGAGGGCAGTGATGATGCATGGAGATTTCCAGATTTCCAGATTTGCTAGGCAACCACATTGGAGGGAGACACATGGCCTCCAACCAAATAGGGAAGGAACCTTGTCAATGAGTACTGTATAACATAGTAATGGGAAATCCAAGAAAACAGATTGAGCGACCATTCATAGTGGGGTCAAAATTTGAATTGTCTAATCTGTGATACAAATTAATGTTTCTACACAATTAATTAACAAAGCTTGCTGACATTAAGAATTATGAAGTCCAATTAGTGTTTCCACTGCTCTACTAAGCATAGGTAATGGCAAATCTTGCCTGAGCAGAGTGACTTGGCAGGATTCGAACCTGGAGCTGTCTTCCCAATTCCAAGTCTAGCACACACACACACATTATCTACCAAACTTTAAAAGCATCTTATAATTTGAAAAACACTACCCAAGTCAGGTAGTGAGGTAGAAAGGGATCCAGACTGGGGCTCTGAGGACCTTGGCTGGAGTGTGACAGCTTGACCTATGGCCTGATACAATTCTGGTAATTCTTGGAGACTCAGTTTGTCCTTTGTAACACAGCCTCTTACTTGTATCCCCTACCTCTTTCACAATGTTACAGTAAGATCCTGTATTTTCAATGCAAAGTGAAAATATCCTTCAAAGTCCCTGCCTCCCCGTCTTGTACTTGACTTTGGGGAGAGGGGTTTAGTTCCTCAGAGCTCCTGATCAATCCCCTCAGCCCCCCATCTATCCATCTATACTTGGGAAGATGACTTTTTGAATCCAAGTTTAAGACTTGCTATGCAAACTTCCTAAGAGCAGGAGTTGGGGTTTCCCAAGCTCTGGACTCTCTCAGCACCAGGGACAGCGCTCTCTACCTATCTCAAAGGTTTTTCTGAATTTGGTTGGAATTGGACTGGACCCAGGAGCATTCAGAGGGGTTCTGGGGAGGGCAAGAAAAGAGAATGCAGGGAGTCCTGGGGACACCTACCTTCCCTTCCTGGGCCCGAAGCTCCGAGACTTCTGTCTGCATGTAAAACTTAATCCCATTGTTCTCAAACATCTGTTACAGGGAGAGAAAAGGCAGGTAGGTCCCCCAGAAGCTCCTCTTCCCTAGGGGAAGGGTCTCTTGGTTTCCCTCTCCCCAGGAGCTCCAGAAGAACATGTGCTCAGCTAGGAGTGCTGCCGGACCAACCTCTCACCTTCATGAGGGCTCGCCCAACCTTCTCCCCCAGGAACTTCCGGAATGGTGTCTCTTCTAACTCCACAACTGACACAGAGTGTGCTTTATCATTCAGATATGCAGCTACCTCCATTCCTGGTGACGAGAAGGCACACTGACCCCAGAGAACTGAAATGGGCATGGGGACCCTCTGACATCCCTCTCAAGTTCTCAGGGGACAAAGATGGGGAGGGGGACCCTCTGATATCTCTCTCAAGTGCTCAGGGGACAGAGATGGGGAGGGGGACCCTCTGACATCCCTCTCAAGTGCTCAGGGGACAGAGATGGGGAGGGGGACCCTCTGACATCCCTCTCAAGTGCTCAGAGGACAGAGATGGGGAGGGGGACAGTCTGATATCTCTCTTATGTGCTCAGGGGACAGAGATGGGGAGGGGGACCCTCTGACATCCCTCTCAAGTGCTCAGGGGACAGAGATGAGGAGGGGGACCCTCTGACATCCCTCTCAAGTGCTCAGGGGACAAAGATGGGGAGGGGGACCCTCTGATATCTCTCTCAAGTGCTCAGGGGACAGAGATGGGGAGTGATTCAAGTATTGAGAGTGAGGAAGAGGATGGACACTCCCAACTTTTTAGGGGACTGGGTTGTCTTGAGCTCCTGAGATGAGGATGGACTTGGAAAGCCCAAGCTCCCCAGGAAACTGAGATGACATTGGATACTTTACCCTCCCCAAGGAAATGAGATGGAGATAGGCACTGACCTCTTAAAAGGAAGGATACGCTGGACTGCTAAGGACTGGGGCAAGGACGGTCCCTCCAAGCATGAGGAAGCCTGGGAGCCTCTGACAAAGACCTACTCACCCAAGAAGGCAGCCCCAACAATGACAGCATTCCTCCCACGGGCCAGCTTCCCTATCCTATTGGCATCTTCTGGGGTCCGAATAGTGAAAACATTCTCCACTTCTTTTCCTTTGCAACTGAGCGTCTTGGGGCTACCCTCCCCACAAAAAGAGATAAAATCATTCTAATATCTCTATTTGTCAAGTTTCCTCTCCAACTTTTACCATTCATTCATTCAAAAATCATTTATGAAGGCCTAGGGTTTGGGGATACAGAGCCAAAAAGGAAACCTCTGCCACCCCCAGGAAGTATACGTTCTATTGTCCACAGTAACAGCAACATGGAACACTGATCACCTGTGGAAGACTTGGCTACTCTGATCATGAGTTGCCCCAGAGAGAGAGAGAGAGAGACCTAGTGAATTCTGGGAAAAATGGAAACTGATATTTTTCCTTTATTTACTTTCTTGCCTTTTTTTGGCTAATGTGGAAATGTTTTATATGGCTTCATACATACAATGGCTGTCAATGAAGGGGAAAGGTGTTGGAGGAAGAGAATTGGGAACTCAACTGTTAAAAAAAAATTAATGGCAATAATTTAAAAAAAAAGTTTATATTAAGGGCGGCTAGGTGGTGCAGTGGATAAGCACCGGCCCTAAAGTCAGGATTACCTGGGTTCAAATCCAGTCTCAGACAACTTAATAATGACCTAGCTGTGTGGCCTTGGGCGAGCCACTTAACCCCATTTGCCTTGCAAAAAAAAAAAAAAACCTAAAAACAAATTACAAAAAAAGTTTATATTCTACTGGGGGAGGGGTCTATGGGGGGGGGGACAGCAAGTGTGCAGAGAAGCAAATATGAAGCAATATAGGGTAAATTCAAGAGGGAGATAAGAGGGTTAACCCCTGGCTAGAAGAGGAAAATGGGGAGGAGGAAGAGGAGGAGGAGGCTACACCAGGAAGAGCTGAGGCAGAGAAGCAAAAACAAGCATGAGGGGCATGTAAAAGACCCAGAGGCCAGGCTGGACTTAGGTATTAGAGCGGCAAAGAGTGAATGAAGGGAGAGAGCTGGGTGGTTGTCAGCAATCTGGTCAGATGGTGCATGGGAGGAATGACTGGTTTTGTCAAAGGAGTGGCCTGGTCTAAGTGAGCTTTATTAGTTAAGTCATCAAGAACCTCTTTCAATTTTAGCTCCTTAATCCCCACCCACTCCCAGTCTTCACCCAGCCTTTCCCATGAATCTCCCTAAATCCCCTGAACATCTCCTGTTAATTCCTACCCTCCTAGTAATCTCCAGATAAATGAATTATATCCAAATGGCAAAGCTAACATCTAGTCACTTTCCAGAGAACTCAAGAAAGAGGGGTTCAGTGACCTATATAAGGTCACCCAGGCAGTAAATTGTGGCATTGGGTTGCCATTCCACATTCTCAGACTTCAAATCCCAGGACTCTTCCACTTCATTTTTTGGTCAGTGTGTTTTCATCAAAAGGATCAGTGATGGAGTCCAGTTCCTCCCCATGGCTGGAGAGGAGGATGCTCCCCTGGCAATCTCTGCCTATTAAATTGTAGCCCCTTGCCTTCTCTGCCCCAACCTGCTAACAATCAAGTATGAGTTCCTCAGAGCCATCAAAAACACCACCTCTCATCTGAACACTTCTTGTTCCATGATTATTATTTTTGGTAGAGTGTAAGTCTCCAGTGGGGTTGTATCAAAAGTCCCAGGATCAAGTGAATCCCAGCTGTGCCACTCATTACTAGTGTGACCCTGAGTAAGTAATTTCACCTTCTCTGGGTCTCAGGTTCATCATCTGTAAAACTGAGCTCATTGCCTGTACTATATCGAATAGCAATGTAGGTAGGGCTTTAGGATTCACAAAGACAAGTATTGAGAAAGGTCTCACTGGTGATTCAGAAGGAATACCATCTTCCCAACTATATTGGAAACAACTCGAGGGAAGGGATTAGGTTCTAGTCATCTTGGTACCCCACTTTGGTACCTAGTAGAAGAACATGAACAGAGCCATCAGTAAATGTTGAATGAGTGGTTTTTTCCCCCATTTCCATTGCCGAGTAATCCACACAAGAAAAACCAAGTGGATGAAAAATGCCTGCTGCCCAGACGATAACATGCAATTGACTGGACTGCCCTCAGTTCATCAGTATATAAAATTTGGAGAAAAGTACAGGATGAGATAGTGTCTAGGGATGAGATGAGTCAAGACCTGGATAGAGGAGAAAAGACTGGATTGTACTTGGGGGAACCACACAGAACTTCCACTATATCTCCAGTTGCCCCGTGAGCCAATCCCACCTCTTTCAATACAAACATTGTTTTGGGTCTGCTCTGTAGCTGTGAATCATAGAACACCATTATCACAGAAGAGTCAAAATTGTGGTGATCCCAAGGGCAATAGAGAGGCAAATGGGTGTCAGTCGGCAGCAAGACATCACCAACAATAACAGCCATAAGAAGCAATATGAAAGATATCACTGAGGATGGATAGGACCAGTCAGAGGGAGGGCTGTTGGCATCCCCAGAGGATCTAGTGTTGGATCTAGAATCACCAAGACTCAAGTTCAAATCTCATCTCTGACATTTCCTAGTTTACCAGGATTTTCTGCATAATGGAAACTCTTGGCGACATTCCCTATTTAACAGGGTGAGCTCCTTTGAGGGCAGGGACTGGGGTGTTGCCTTTTTTGAGCCACAGTGCTTAGAACAATGCCAAGTCTACATAGTAGACATTTAATAAAAGTTTGTGGACTGACCAAAAAAAGTAATTTGCAGTCCTAAGAGATCTGGGACCATTGGAGAGCTGTTCTCATCCCCACCCCACCACCACCACTCACGTGCTTCCTGGGGCCAAGAGCAATTTATTGTATTCCATCTTAAAACCATCCTTGAATATGGCTTTCTTGTTCTTCACATCCACTGTGACAACCTAAAATTGGTGAAATAAGGAAGAGTTAAACAGAAGCAGAGTGATTATGCCCAGCTCAGGCTGCCTAAGGGGGTGGGGAGGGAGATGGTGAAGCAACTGACCCAAGGTAGCACGGGGCAAGGCAAATCTGAATCAGGAAGCCTTTTTCTTCCAGGCTCTGTTTGATCAACAGAAAAGTGAGGCTCATTGCATTTTGCTACCCACTGCAGAGGAACTTTAGGAGACAGCAGAGATGAAACTAAGATAGGGCCACCAGGGTCTTGTTCCAGGGAGCTGAAATTTAATTGACATGACAACAGATGTATTCTTTCAGCAGGTATAAACAGCTCAATATTGCACCTAGCAGTCCTCATGTAGGCTCTGCTGATTTGAGGGATGCAGGGGTCAGAACTGAGAAATGCCAGTTCTTGAGGTCCTGGTGTTTGCAAAGAAATGAACAAAGACAAAATACATTGCTATTTGTGAAGTCCCTTCTCTGTGGAAAGCCCTGAATTAGGCATGAGGAAGGACCCAGGGCTGGAAGAGGTTCTTGTCCAACTTGCTCTACTCAAAAAGCAGTCCTGGAGGAGGAGAACGAAAATCTTTATCGTAATTAAGGTTTGCAAACTATTTTCTCTGGGTTATCTCATTGGATCCTCACAAAAATTCTCTGAGCTAAGTGCAGTTATTAGCTCCATTTCACAGAAGAGAGGCAGAGAGGTGAAGGGATTTGCCCTGGGTCATCCAGCTAAAAAAATCTGAGGCAAGATGCAAACTCAGGCCTCTGCTTCAAACACTCAAACCACTATTCCAGACTTGCTCCTCAGATCCTGTACTACATTATTGGGGCCTGAATCTCACTTCTGCCATTTGCTGATTGTGTGAACCTCTCTGAGGTTCAGTGTTCACATCTATATAGTGAGGATAATAAAACCACCCTCACAATAGTGGGATTAGGGTTAGAAATGAACTGAATGGGGATAGCCAGGTAGCATAGTGGATAGAGCACCAGCCCTGGAGTCAGGAGGATCTGAGTTCAAATCCAGTCTCAGACACTTAATAATTACCCTACTATGTGACCCTGGGCAACTCAATTAACCTTATTGCCTTGCAAAAAAAATTAATAAAAGAAATGGACCAATTGAGGCAAGGGATAAGAACTCATTCTGTAACTCTCAAATTTGTTAGAAAGGCCAACTTGTGAAGTGGATTGTTTGAACCCAAATGTCAGGCTATCCATTAATTATCCTCTTCCACAGTTTGACCCATTGCTCTGGCCTACTGAGACTTCTGTCATCTGAGAAAGCAGGTTAGTTTTCTCCTCTTTAAAATAATCGCTAGGGTTCTTTCCTATCTCTGACACCCTAAGAATCTATTGCTGTTTCCTTCCCTGGACTCCTCACTGGGCTGGGGAGGTGTGTATCTTCATGGCCAGGAGGGATACCTGGTCTCTCAAAGGCCCCTCCTGGGGAGGGTCCTACCCAGGTAGAAGAACATCAAGTCCAGGCCCAGGATTGTCCTGAGCATCATTCCCTGCTTCTGGGATCCCCATCTCCCTTCAAGATTCAGCTCGTTATGTGCTACACAATTTATATTCTGGACTCTCCCCATCTACCCCGCCTTTATATCATTAGCTACAAGCACACTGTCTCCCCCATCGGAGGGCAGAGACCGTTGCAGTTTTGTTGTCTTTGTATTCCTAGTACCTAGTCCCTATAAGGAGTTTAATTAATGTTCATTAAGTTGAACTAAAAGAACTCTGTTATTAAGAGTACCAAGTCTGCCACCCACTCACTGAGGCCTAGAAAAGTCCCTTCTTGAAGTCCTTACCATTAAATATTAAATAATAAAAATTACAATTAAAATTAGAAATTGAATGGGCATCACGGCCTTTCTTAGGGAGTGTCTGAGGCTCAATAGTTCCCACCCTGACCCTCAGCAAGGTGAGCAGAAGTCTCCTGAGGGGTGACTTCCTAGGTGCCAGTTTTAGGAAGGTTACTGAGCCACCATAGGGCATCCAAGCAAGATAAGCAGAGCCATAAGGGACCTCAGTCATATGCTGTGGGGACTAACTGAAGGAACGACTCAGGGATATTTAGAGGGTCATTGCCTTGTGATTGAAGGCTTGGGTTCTGCCAGGCCCACAAGGATAAAAAAAGAAGAGGGAGGGAGGGAGGCGCAGAGAGGTGCTTTGCCAAATCATTGGAACTGTCCAAAAGCAGAAGGGGCTATCTCAGAAGTAGTCAGGTTGCCATCACTGAAGCTCTGCAAGTAGAAGCTGGCTGACTGCTCATCAGAGACATTGTAGAGAAGATTCCTGGTCAGAAATGAGTTGGGTCCTAAGTTCTAGAAATATACTATTTCCCAGGATCAACTACTGACAGCAGCCACAGATAGGGGGATTGGGACCCAGGTCTGAAAGCCACATGTTTACCCACACTGTTTGTCCTCCTGCCCTCAACCTCCTCTAAACAAACTTTCACCCCCTTTTCAAAGTCACAGTTCCTAGGAATTGTGATTGCTCCTCATTTGGGAGCAGACTCTTCATTCTCCCCTCATCATGAGGGTACATGTCTTGCTAGGCATGCTCCTGTCCTGTGTCCTGGAGAGAACAGAGTGAGATCCTGAGGATCCATGTGTCAAGGAACTGGGGAAATCTAGAAGCTGCAGCTGAGGTCTCTGGAGGAGAACTGACCACATTCTAATCTGTTACAAACTCCCACCTGAGGCACCTAACCCCATCTGGGTTGACCACTAGATGGGGGTACTCACATCCTACACAAACAGGTTAACAGGTAGGAAACGTGGGTGACTCTGGTATGACCTGTTCTTTGGTATCTCCCAGAAGTTTGAAAATTGGTTTTTTTTTAAAAAGAAGGGACAGCTAAGTGGTTCAGTGCATAGGGCACCAAGTCAAGTCCTTGGAGTCCTCCTGACTTCTGAGTTCAAATCTAGCCTCAGAAACATAATAATTACCTTGCTAGGTGACCTTGGACAAGTCATTTAACCTCACAGCCTTGCGAAAACCAAAAATAAAATTGCCCCAAGTCCTTTATATGCCTACAAAGTGATTGTCCCCAGAGGCTCCTTGCTTCTCTCAAGTTCGTTTTCATAAGCCATTCTCAGAAGGAATTTGATAATCAAGCTCAATAGGAAGCAATTCCTGGAACCCCCAAGGGTGAATTTTTGTTCAGGTTGACCCCATGAGATAGCCCACCAAACCAGCTAAGTTCCCTGGGACTGTTTTCCAGCCTTTGGGAAGTCAGATTTATAGCCCAACCGCATTTCCTAGCAGTATGGTACAAGGAAAAGTCTGGTGAATTTTCAAAGTTTGAAATCCTCATTTCTATCACTGACAAGTTAGATGACCCAAGGCAGAACACTTCCTCTCTCAAGTAAAATGAATCTGGTGTTGCTTGTATTACCCAGCTAAGAAAGTTGTTGGAAGAACAAATGTTCTTAGTACACTGAGGACATAACTTATTATGACACAGAACATGGAGAAATCAAGTGGGTTGGGTGTGAGGATCTCAGCTCAGGACATTTTGGCTTATGGTAGGAATACAATATTGAAATGTCATCCCTCATTCTAAAAGGACAGATTACATAAAATGAGTGGTGAAGGGAGAAGATATACTCATATAGGGAAAGTCAGGAGTTAATGAGGGGGAAGCAGCAGAGTAAAGATCAAAGGAGGAAGCAACAGAAGGGATTCATGGTGGCAATACACAACAGACCACCTGGCCAGATAGAAGACACATAGGTTAGGTTTTTGAAGAATATCACAAAGCTAGGATATGTGTACCCTGACGAGACAGAGCAATTGTCACAACATGGGATAGAAGATAGTCTTTGAAAAATGGAGCAGCTAAGATATCCCAGTCTTACCATAAAAACAACTTCATTCCCCAGAAAGGGAAGGAAATGACAAGAAAAGATATCTTTTGGACCTAAGCCTAACCAGTGAGGAAGAATAGGCAGAAGTGAGACTATGAAACACCTTCAGATATAGGGAGCCTCAGATCACTCTCTGTGGAAATCTCTCCCTCATCTCCTGACTATACCACCCTCTTTTCTCTTGATCCCACCCTTTGAACAGTCTCCAATGAACCAATACAAAGAGGCTTTAGGGAAGCTCTTCTCTTTCTCTCTCATGGTACTTTGGACACTGGCCCTTCTCACTTCTCCACAGTTGACCCAGTGGACCCTCACCCACAGCTGGGTCTTTGTCCTCACACATGGCATAGCTAGAACCTTCAGGGGAAGCTAGATCTTGGGCAAATTTCTCCCCTTCTCTTAAAAACAGTGGGGTTGAATTGGATTGTTACCTTCCAATCTCATTCCCAGGGCCACTATCCCAAACCAATGGGTTCTCCCAGGGCTAATATCCTTTCCATAATCATGTTTCCTTCCTCCAATGTGAAAGACCCACAAAGCCCCCTCACCTGGGTCTCAGTCAAGACTTCGATGTCATAAGTCAGAAAGAATTCCTTGGGCCTGAGGGCAATCTGCTCTGGCTGGGAGTCCAGGGACTGCAAAGAGGAAGGTATCAGAATCATCCCTGAGCTTCTGGCCAACCTCCCCTCCCTTCCATTGGGTCCCAGTCCTCAAAGGTTGCATAAGCTCTGATCACCTCCCCATTGCTGGCCATCCTGGCTTCATTCTTATCCATTCTTATAAGCAGATGTGGAACTATCAGTGCTGAACCAGGATTCAGAGTGCTAGGGTTTCTGGACAGAAAACCCTGCCCTCAGAAATGGGAGTGGTCCGAGTTTATCAGGCAGAGATTCTGGGTTTCTGTGATCACTTGCCCTCTCAACTCTCACTACTACAACTCTCTCCACTAGGTCTTCCCCTTGTCATTTTGTTCTTCATTCTAGGTAGACCATGACATCAGAGAGGTGATGTCATAACAAGCATATGAATTGGATTTGAGTGAGAGAGGTGCCATACTAAGTCATCATCCTCTTTGTCCTCCAGAGCCATCTGGGTCAAGTGACAGAGAGGACTCAGGATGACTGAAGATGACCCTGGAAGTGAGGTAATTAGAGTTAAATGACTTGCCCAAGGTGACAAAGCTAGTAAAAGTCAGGTGTCTGAGGTCACACTTGAACTCAAGTCCTCTTGACTCCAGCGTCAATACTCTACCCATCTAACTACCCCTTAACTTCCTAATAAATAATGATGAGGAGGATGATGGTACCATTTGCATAACCTTTTAAGGAGCAGAAGGCACTTTCCCAAGGTTCCCTCATTTGATCCAGGGACCTTTGATTGACCCATATTCTCCATATCCTCGGCTTTTGGTGTTGTCAGTCACCCTCTCAGCCCAGATATTCTCACTATGACATGGCTCTCTCTTGGGTACGCTCCAGGTGTCCACCAGCTGCTCTTCAGTGTCCTCAGATGGAAGTGCTCCTCTCTTCTCCCTTCCCAATCACTCACTGTCTTGTGGATCTCATCGGCCCCCAGGGGCTCCCGAGTCTCTTCGGATGACTCCCAAATTCCGGCTTACAACTCTGGTCTCTCTCCGGATCTATGGTGCTACTGGACAGCTCCACCTACTCAACCCACCAGCATTTTCGGGTTGCTTCACTTCTCTATTGCCAGCCCCATTCTTACCCGTAGTGCTGGCTCTTTACAAGCCCTCATTCATTCAGCCCAACTCAACATCTATAGAGTGTGTCCTGCCCCCAGGCTCATTCCCCTTCCTAACCTGTTTCTGTTGATGGGACTCTTCCATCTTCCTCACTGCCATGCCTAGCCAAGGCTCAAGCCTTGACAGTTCTCCACAGTGCCTTTCTCTTCCCTCCCTTCCTCTTTACTTGTGTGGACTCTATCTTAATCCAGACCATCAGCGCTCCCCCCACCCCGATCTCCTCATGGGTCTTCCCGCATCTAGGTTCTCACCTCTCCGATCCATTCTCTAAATAGCTACCAAAGTAGCCTTCCAGAAATGTAGACCCAACCCCACCACTCCCCTACTCAAAAGTCTTCAGTCCCAATCCTCAGCTGAAAAAGACCTTTCCAGTCTTTCCTAGGCTACTCAATTTAGTCAAAATGAACTGCTAGCTATTCCCCATATAAGGGGCAGCTAGGTGGCACTGCAGTGGATAGAGTGTAGGGCTTGAAGTCAGAAACATGAGTTCAAATCCGGTCTCCAACTCTTACCCACATGTCACCCTGAGCAAGACACTTAACCCTGCTTGCCTCAGTCTCTCATCTACAAAATGACCTGGAGAAGGACATGGCCAACTGTTTTAGTATCTTTACCAAGAAAACTCCAAATGGGATCATGAAGAGTTGGACTCAGCCAATCAATAGAACAAGGAGTGAGCTGGTTCTTTGTGTGTTTTCTCGTGGATGCTCAGAACAACATGGTGTGGCTTGAGACATACTAGTGGTCGTTATTGGCTGGCAGATCTCTCAGCATGGTTGAAGGAGACCACTGCTGACAAGAAAGGCTACTCTGAGGAAGGTGAATGGGGTCATGCAGTTAAACAGCAGACACTCACCAGGCTCTGGGCACTGTATCCAGTGCTGGGATGCCCTCAAGGAGTTTACATTCTACTGAGTCTCCTCACCAGTAAAATATTTGATCTCCCTACCTCTCATCATGGTCACCATCATGAACTTTGGCATCTTCTCTGGTAACCTGCCCAATGCTCTGTACTCATTAGACATTTAATATTTGTGGAATTGACCATGGGTGATCACAAGATAAATGAGGGGGTGGTCTGAGAAGAAGAGGTGCAGGGGTTCTGAAGGAGAGCCAAAGGAAGGGTAGTGGCAGGGAGAAGCCACACCTGCAAGGAGCTCCTGAGGAGGCTACCCCTTCTGGGGGACTGCCAGGCCCCCTGGGAGGCAGGAAGGGAGGGTGGAGATGCAGGATAAGAAACCTGCCATCCCTTCCTCATCCCTTGGGTCTGAAGGCACCAAGTTGACCTCAATATCCAAGGGAGGAACAGGAAAGGAGAAATGGGGTGGGGGAAAAGGGAAACCTATGAGGCCCCTCTCCAGGAACCCAAGTCCTTGCAGGCTCTGGTTTGGCAGAGAATGCCACCATTTTTAGATTTTTGAAGCTCTACCTTTATTCATCAGGAGCTCCTTGCAGGTGTCCTGCTCCTGCCATTACCCTTCCTTTGGCTCTCTTTCAGAAACCCTGCACCTCTTCTTCTCAGACCACCCCCTCATTTATCTTGTGATCACCCATAGTCAATTCAACAAATATTAGTGCCCAATGAGTACAGAGCATTGGGCAGGTTACCAGAGAAGATGCCAAAGTTTATGATGGTGACCATGATGAGAGGTAGGGAGATCAAATATTTTACTGGTGAGGAGACCTCTGGAGGCCTTGACCCAGCACTCTCCCTCATCATCCTGTGCGGTTCCCTCCCCATCTAGACTTAGATTTCCAAAATAGAGATTCCAATCCCTGCTCTCCTCCAAACCTGTGAGGGGCCAGAGGCCAGGGAAAACCCAAGTCAAGTGGAGAGGAAGCTCCTCAGAGTGACCAAAGGCCCCAGGACCCTAACTAGGGATGCCTCTGAGATCAGGCAAGGGAGGATGGGGGTGACATTCCCAGGCTGAGGACTGGATGCTTCTTTCTGAAGTGAGAGCAAGGGAAGGTTTTCCTCATTCAAGCCCCTTCCCCTGTTTTTATTGTCGTTCAGTTGGTGCAGTCACGTTCAACTCCACTTGACCCCATTTGGGATTTTCTTGGCAGATACTAAGAGGGTTGGTCATTTCCTCTTCCAGCTCATTTGACAGATGAGGAAACTGATGCAAACAGAGTGAAGTGACTTGCACAGGGTCGCACAACCATTTACATGTTTGAGGTGGGATTTGAATCCTCCTCCCACCCCATCACTGCCCCCTTCTCATCTCACAGATGAGAAATCCTCAGCCCAGAGATGACTGGTGAGTGACACTGGATTGGAACTTTGGCCTGTGACTCCAAAGTCAGTATTCCATCCATCTCCATAGAGTTAGGAGCCAGGCTAAGCCTCTGTCCTTGAATCTGGACCTGCCCCCAGCCCCTGAGGAGACGTGTCCTGGAGAAGATGCAGAGCCCCAAGTCATTCTAACCAAGAGACACAGCAGAGAGAGACAGACAAAGACAGAGCCCATCTGGCCTTGAACATTCGCTACATGGTCAGAACCACTCTGGGCCTCAGTTTCCCCATCCTTAAAATGAGGATAATAATGGGATGAGATGAGGTCATGTGTATAAGGTGCTATGTAAACCCCAGCTACTCTTACTTCCAGGTACGATGCTTCACAAGGTATAAATGCTAGCTATCTGTATTACAAGTCATTATTCTATTCCAGATCTGAGGTGCCTTAGAAGATGGCTTCATGGTTTCTCCTGGGTCCTCGTGACCATCTGGGCCCACGCCTGCCCCCTTAGCCAGTCCCAGGCCTTTCCTCTCCCCAGCACTGGGGCCTGGGAGAGGAGGAGATGCCCACCTTGCTGAGCTTGGGTCGGTCATAAGGAAGGTGTCTGTCCATCGTGCACATCACAATTCTGTCAGAGAAGCCCTCCTGTCTCAGGGTCTCTGCACACACCAAGCCGGCTGCCCCTACCAGAAGAAGTCTGAGCAAATCAGATTGCCTTCTTCCCATCCCTCTCCCTGAGGGTCATGAGCCACCCATCCCTATCACCACTCAGAAGCTGGCAGACACCTCCCCCCCCCGATGTATGGGCCCTGGGGTGAGGGTAGGAACAAGGCTTGGGAAACTCCAAGATAGAAGAGGGTTGAGAAGCAGGATGACCACAAAAGGATGAACAGAGGCCAGAGAGACTTGGTGAGGATGGGGGAGTGTTGAGGATCCCTGTCACTGAGCCCCAAACCAAGGACTGGTAGGGAGTCTTTGGGGTACCACCTCTCAGGAAGCCTCAAACTTGACTCTGGATTGACACCAGTATGACCAGTATTCTCAAAGAGAAAGTTGGAGATTTCTGGCCTGATCCCAACTCAGAGCCCTTCCCCCCAAGTGTCCATGCAGGCCTCCCATCCCCCCCAGGTACACACCTGCTCCCACAATCAGGATATTTGTGCTCCCACCGTGGTAGTTGCTGAGGGAGATGCACTTGGCCATCACTTTTGTCCTCCTCTGGGTCTGCAGGGCCTGTGGGAGTCAAAGGTGATGAAGAAATCCCAATGGGAGGAAGCCCCAGTATGCCAAGAAAAGCCTTGGACCTTGCTGAGCATCCCCCCTTTCCCAGGGATCTGAGCCTCAGTTTCCCTAAAGGAATCTTAGACATACACACACACACACACAGACACACACCAAAACTCAGACCCACACACGTTCACATGTATGCCTGACACACAGACACACACATGTCCAACACCAATACAAACTGACACACAGACAGATATACACACACTGACATACAGACACCCAGACATCACATGTCTGACACACAGACTGATACACTTACAGACATACACACATCCACAGGTCTGACACAGAGACACAGAGTCACAAAGACACACATCTATACACACCAACACACCCAGACCCACAGATGCACACAGACACACACACACACACACACACACAACTAAATCATCACCCCTCCTTTTCCCAAAAGCAGATGCTGATAGACACCCCCTCCCCTCCTGGAATTCCTTCCTGAAAAGGGTGTGGATTAGGAATTTCCAGGGGCCAAGCCTTTGATCTAGGGGCCTTTGTTAAGGAAGAATGGGTCACTCAGCTGAGAATGACCCTTGAGTGAGAGAGGGTAAAGTTGGGGTTCTAGACAGGATGGGGAGAGGGGGCAGCTCTAGACCTGGGAGGCCCTTGGAGCCCCTGGGAAGGGAAAGGAAGGGGCTTCTTGCTGTCACTTGGGCAGGATGCCAGTCCCTCCTTTGACCTTGGCCCCAGGGAGTCTCCCCATCACCCCACCTCCACCCCAGCCTGCAGCTGAGCTGGAAAGGTCAGCCTGGTGGGGGTGTAGGAGGGAGAGAAGGAAGGAGGAAGAGCCTCCCTGTCCCAGCTGGGTCTCCCCTAGGTGGGGGCTCACTATTGGCCTGGTCTAACAAGCAGCAGTGTAATAACAAGCAGCTGCAAAGCCCTGAGAGCACATGAGCTCATTTGTGAGGGAGGAGCTTTGATCACCCCCATTTCACAAAAGGGGAGACAGACCCAAAGGGCCTGCCCACTCTTGCAAGTGGCAGCCGCAAGACTTGAATCCGGGCTCATGGAACACCCTGGGCTCTGGGGGGGGGGGGGCTTCCCTGATACCTTCTTCCTTAGCTTTGCTGCTAGAGACCAGTTCTGTCTGGTCAAGGAGGCCTGCAGGCCCCCCAAGCACACCCCAGCGTCTCACCCCAGAACTTCCAGTGTCCCCACACTGAATTTGGACATTGAGGCCCAGACAGGAAAGGGCTCATCCAAGGTCCCCCAGTCAGGAAGAACCAGAGCCAGAGGTTGGACCTGGTTCCACTTGGGTTCAAGGTCTCTCAGGAATGAAGAACCTGGGTTAGCTCAAGATGTTCCCAGTGTCACAAAGCAAGTGGTGGAGACGGGACAAGAGCCCAGCTCTCACTTCAGAACATGTTTCCTGATTGTGGAGCCATGAGTGGAATAGGGAAGGCCTGGGTGTGAATCCTGACTGAGCCAGGCTGAGAGTCAGGCAAGACAACTGACCTCTCTGCTCCTTGGGACGCTATCTCCCAGGTCGGCCAAGAATATCTTGGCAGAACACAAGGGGAGCGATCGATGCCGGCCGATCGTTATGAATAGGCTCTGCCAGGGGTGGGGAGAGATGATGGAAAAAGCCTGGTGAAGACAGAAAGGACGGCCCCAGAGAAGGAAGATACTGAAGACCGAAGGAAAAAGAAGTAGAAGCCGGTTGATGCGTAAGGACAAGCTCGAGGTTGGCCTCGGAGATAAGGCATGGGCCTCCCCGCTTCAAAGGGGAGGGGGCTACGGGTGCAGAGTACTGCAGGCCCTGCCAGCTCAGCCATGCTGGGTCTCCTCTGGCAGCCAGGCTTTGTTACCAGGCATGTCTCTCACTCCCAAGTCAAAGAAAAAACCAATTGGATCAATGAAAATGATCATCTGATCAAAGGAGTTGACCAAAACGTGTTTTTAACTGCTGGGCTTGGCTCAGAAGCCGACTCTCTAGACAAAGGCCAAAGAGCCTCCGGAATCTCAACTGGAAGGGAGCTCAGAGGCCCGGAGGTCAAGAACCACGTCCCCCATCCCTGCCTGCCTCAGTCTCCCTGACAAGTGGCCAGTGCTGGGGAGCTCACTCCCTCCGAGGGGGCCATTTCAGTGGGGCAGGGGTCTACAGGGAGGAGCTTAAATCTGCCTCTTTATACCCCTTCCCCTGCCAAGACCCTTGGAAAGGAAGCATCTGGAGAAGGCTCCCAGCTCCCAGCCCCAGAGCAGAGCCCAGCCTCCCCGCCCCACCCCACCCCCAGCCCCTTACTTGTTTGCTGGCTCGAATATACACCTTCTCCTTCTCTATCTTCACCTGAAACAAAGGAGTGAAGAAAATGGGTCCCTCTACCCCCCCGCACTGGACTCCAGAACCATCCAGGGACAGGGGCTCCCAAGGCAGCCAGCCCCTCCCTGGGCAGAGGGCCTGGGCCTGGCCCAAGACTTCTCTCACACTCCTGCCTCCTAAAGGTGAACTCAGTGAGTGGCTGGAGGCTCAAAGGAGACCTGGCCCTGAGCCCCTCTCCACACCACCCTTGTTTCTCCATGTCCTTCCTCCCTCCTCTCACTACCCCCAGGGGCCTTTCCACTTGGCCTCCCATCTCCCCACCGTGGACCTCTCCTCTCCCACTCATGGGCCTCGCTCCCCACCTCCTACCTCACCTGGAACTTGGGCAAGCTGTCGAGGCCTGGGAAGTCTTCGATGTCTCCGGTCGCGATATTGAAACAGGCACCATGCCAGGGGCATCGGACCCTGCCCCTGGAGAGGACCCCTGGCAGGAGAGAGCCAACACTCGGGGCCCAGCCAGAAGTCTGGAGAGCCTGGGTTGGGGGAATCCATAGGGACTGAAACTCCTTACGACCACCCAGCAGATGCCCAGGCCACGGGCCAGTTCTATGGGCTGCTCAAGGTTCTGGAGCCCCAGACCCCACCTCCATCTAGGACCCCTCCAGCTCCTCCCAGTCCTATACTCCCCTAGATGCCCAGATCCTCAGGGACAGAAGAATGCTTAAGCTCCTCATACCCCCTTCTCCACTCTCCGGGTTTCTTCCTTGTCTCCTGAGGGGAAAATAACCCCCAGCCCAGCCCCTCCAAAGCCCATTCTGTTGCAGACAGTAGCCCCCCTTCCCACAAAGGGGTCCCCAGCCCACCTTTCACCAGGGGGGCTCCGTAGTGGGGACACTTGTGCCCCAAGGCATGGAATTCCCCGTTCTCCTTCACCAGGAGGGCCTTGCCCCAGCCCAGCTCTACCTCCCGCATCCTAGGGAAGGAAAGGAGTCTCATTGTCTTAAGTAGGGTCTCAGTGGCCTGGAGCCAAGGCCACCAGCCTGGCCCAGCATCCCTGCCAACCTGGAGAAATCACGAGTCCAAAAGCCCTGGCAAAAGGCCAAGGCGCAGCTGAGAGGAGCCAGTGGCCTTGAGTCCCTGCTCCAGGAGGCGGGCTGAGCCAGGAGAAGGGAAGCCACAGGGCCCACAGGCCTCTCCTCCAGTATCTGAGGGGTTGGCCTAGTCCGGCCAGGCCCAAAGGGTCAGCCCCAAGAGCAGTGAAGGGTGGGACGAGGAAGGAGCAGAACAGAGGGGAGAACTGGCCCAAAGGGAGGATGGCGATGGGGGTCCTGCTGCCAAAGCCAGAGGCCGATGTGGGCAGGAGCTCTAGAGGGAAGCTCGTGCCCCACTAGATGTCCCCAGGGGCTCCCATCTGAGGACTGCGAGGCTCTGGGGCCGACAGCACCCCTTCCTTCCCTCCCTCCTTCCAGGACTCTGGCATCGGACCCCAAGGGCAAGGCAGGTGTTTTGTGATGGTGCCCCGGATCCAAGGGGAACCCACCAAGCACCTACTGGCCATTCTCCAAGTCCTTGATGTGGCACACGGCGGCCTCCACTCGGTCGTGAGGGCTGGGGTAGGGGTGCAGGGTGGACGGCCGCTCTTCGGGGTGGTAGTGGCGGGCCCGGCCATTGGCTTTGTAGGCCAGAGGGCTGGCTTGGCCGTTGGGAGAGGCGTCTTCTTTGGCTCGTTCCTTCTCCGGGAGCACCACTTCAATTTTGAGCTCCACTGTGGAGGCAGCAGAAAGTGAATGAGGCCGGAGGCCCCCGGCCCTGACCCATCCTCTCCCAGACCCGTTCCAGAAGGCTAGGGTGGGGCCATCCCACAGAGGCCTACTGGAAGAAGGGACAGATGGGCAGCTTGCTGGCTCAGGGTGGGTCCCCTTCGTCTGGGAGACACCACCTCTCGCCCAAGTCAGCCTCCTCCCCGGCAGCCCACGCAGCCACCTCCTCCCCCACAAAGCTTCCCCTGCCCCATCTGCCCCTTCTCGCCGTCCCATTGACGTCATCACCGGAGTCCAGATTTACACGTCCGGGGGCAGGAGCTATTCTATTTTTGACTGTCAGCCCCTTGGATACGGCGCTGCATTGGCCGCATACTGGGGGCTAGAAATGCTTGTGACTAATCCTAAGCCTCCCCATGGAGCAGCTGGGCAGCCCAGGGGAGAGAGTGCCAGCCCTGGTGTCAGGAGGACCCAAGTTCAAATCCGGCCTTAGACGCTTACTAGTTGGGTGACCCTGGGCAAGTCACTTAACTCCAAGAACCTCAATGAAAATCAAAAAAAAGAAAAACCAAATGTATGGATCATGGCACGATGGGCAGGAATTCCTGAGTTCAAATCCTGCCCCCAGATTCTTCCTAACTGGGTGATCCTAGACAAGCCTCAGTTTCCCCATCTGGAAAATAAGGATACTACCCATTTGTAGCACTGAGGGAGACTATAAGAGATGGGCACCAGTCATGTCACCATTAGTATCGCTGACAGGCAGGCCATGGGCTCCATGGGCATCCTCTCCACGTCTCAAGGCCCCTAGTGCTCGGAAGGAGCCCCTGAGGCTGATTCCGAGGACCGAGACAAGACTCTCCCAGGACGGTTCCATGGGAGGGAACTCTGGAATGGAGGAGGTCTGGGATGGACTGAGAGCCGGGGGTTGGGTCAGACTGAGCCTGCAGAGTCCCCACCCTGGGGCCCTTTCAAAGGAGGTCAGGAAGGATTTCGGTCTCCATATTCCCAGGATCTAGCAAAGGCCTCGGCCCACAGTGGGTGGTCAATAAACACTCGATGGCCGAGGAATCAGAGCCCACCTTTGTGGCATTTAGGCCAGTCCACTCATCTTACAAATGGGGAAACTGGGGGTTCTTTAAGGGCAGATCATTTGATCCTAGACCTGCACCCCTGCCCCAACACAGCCCAAGGCCAGTATTCTCTGGACTGACCCCATGACCTCCTCATTGCTCTCTGAATCCACCCTGTGGGATGTTGGGTCGCCGAGAGCCAAGTAGACACCCTGCGCCTCAAGATAGACGCCATCTAGCATAGTTAAATGAGCCTTGAATGTGGCGTCGGGAGAGCCCGGGGAGGACGAGTTGGAGAGCACCATGACCTTGGCCGAGTCACTCGTTCTAAACTTCACTATATTATTCAATTGTTTCAGTCAAAGTCATAATGGCACCATTCAGGGTTCTCTAAGCATAGACCCTGGAAGGATCTGTCATTTCCTTCTCTAGTTCATTTTACAGATGAGGAAACTGAGGCAGTCAGGGTCCCACAGTTAGGAAGTGTCGGACTGGATTTGAACTCAGAAAGAGGAGTCTTCACAACTCCATGTTGAATCCGCTGCAGCGTCACCTGGTCACCCCAGGACATGGGCTTCCTGTCTGGTAAATGAGACTTGAAAGCAGATAAACACTTTCCCACTAGTGATCAGTACTGAAGGGGCCCGAGAGTCTAGACCATGGAAGGGCAAGGACTTGCCCAAGGACAAACAGCTAGTCAAGCTTCCAGGACCCAAAGATTCTCCAGTAGCTGCCTCAGGTTCTGCCTTGGGACAGCTAGGTGGCTCGGTGGATAGAGCACCCTAGAATCAGGAGGATCCGAGTTCAAATCTGGCCTTAGACACTTAAGAATTGCCTAGGGGCGGCTAGGCGGCGCAGTGGATAGAGCACCAGCCCTGGAGTCAGGAGGACCTGAGTTCAAATCCGGTCTCAGACACTTAATAATAACCTAGCTGTGTGGCCTTGGGTGAGTCACTTAACCCCATTGCCTTGCAAAACTAAAAAAAAAAAAGAATTACCTGTGTGACCTTGGGCAGGTCACTGAAACCCCAATACCTTAATAAAAATTTTTAAAGTAATAACAATCAAGTTTCTGCCTCCTCAGTTTCCACCTGTGGCCTCTACTCCTCCATGGATCCCAGGTCCTTCCTTCCTTCCCTCCTCTCCACCCCAGCTTTTTCAGGGGAGCTGGATCAGAGGTCCCCAGGTAACGCAGAGCCCTTGTAAAAATAGCTATTGATAATCATCACGAAAGGGGACACCGGGCCTCGGAGGAGCCGAGAGGGCCGAGCTTACCTGCTGGCCCGGCCGCTACAGCTCGACCCAGATACTGCCCAGGGGCATCTGGGCCGCGACCCAGCCCTGGAGGCCACAGGCGGCGATGGCGGCCAGACCTGGAGCTGCAGGTGGGGAAGGGGCCAAAAAGCAGGGCCTCGAAGAGGGTTCTGGGAGATGGCACGGACACTCCCCATGGAGTTTTCCCTTCAGCATCCGATCCAACCCTCTCTGGCCCTTGGCCCTGGCTTTGGGCAAAAGGGCCTGCAGCCAGGGTTTGGGGATACCAGGACATTCTCTCCCTGGCCCCCACAGAATTTCCAAATGCCAGAGCTAGAATGACCCTCATGGGGCACCCAGACCAGTTCCAGAGGCTCTACAAAGTGCTTCCCTAGCTTCTCTGACCAGTCTCCACTTGGCCACTTCCAGTGATGGGGATCTCATTACTTCTCCAACCGTCACCTCCCTCTTCACAATCTCTACCTTGTTCTGCATTCCAGGGCTAAGGAGAGCTAAGCTCACCCCTTCCCCATGACCTCTCTTGAAGTGGACGAAGCAGACCCGAGCCTCGTAGGCCGGATCAGCGGTCCCATCCCTCTCCTCCCTCCAGCCTCTGGGGAAGAGGGCCGGAGCTCTCACCCTGAATGCCAAGATTCAGGAAGAGGGGAAGGAGGCTGCCATGGCAATGCCAGAAGACCCTAGGGTACCCTGGAGGCCCAGAGATGGGGCGAGGCCTTCCTGGGGACCCTCCCTTTGACTCCTGTCTGCCAGTAGAGTGATTCTGGGGGAATCACTGTGTCTGAGCAGCAGTAAAATGGGGGTGATAATGGTGCCTCCAGGTCTGGCCTCCTGGGGCTCTTGGGAGGATGAATCAAGACCCCCACCCCGTCCTGTGAGCCCAGACTTGGGTCTGGGCTTGTGGATACTTTGGAGGCTCCTTCAGGTCCACTGAGGACAGTCCTGGTGAGCGGCCCAAGAGAAAAGCTCCCACAGACTCATCAGAAGAGAGGAAGTGGGGGGCAGCTCCCAGGCTGGGACTTCCCCAGAGCTGGACGGGAGAGGGTTGGGAACCCCTTTCAGCCCCAAGAGCCGAGATTTTCTGTTCGGATTCTCCCAGCTCTGCCATCCCCTGTTCCGAGAGTCCTCCCAGCTCTGAAATCCCGTGTTCTAAGACCCCTCCCAGCCCTGACACCCCCTCCTCTGAGGTCTGTCCAGCTCTGACCTCCCCTATTCTAAGCCCCCTCCCGGCTCTCTTCTCGACTCCCCAGGACATACGCCCACCCCACCCCCGCCTTTACCATCCCCCCACACTCGGGTTGGTCCTTGGTCATCTGACCCAATCTCTGGGAGCCCAACTGTTGGGGAGACCCATCACCTCAGCCAATCTGTCTCCCTAATCTTGATGAACAGGCCATGTGGACAAAGAGCCACCCTCTGCCAGGATGAGATTCCCCCTCTCTCATTTCTCCTTCAGACAGGATTTGAACCCCAAGCTCCCCCCAGCCCCTTCCCTGGGATGTCCACTGACTGCCATCCCCCAGGCCTCAGGGGGCTTGGTGGAGAGAGCCCAGGTCTTGGGAGCTCCTTGTAGGGGATTTGACTCTCGGTTCTGCTCTCCGCTGGTTTAGAGCCCTGCGGACAATTTCCCGAGACTCAGTTTCCCTATCTGTAAAATGGGGGAAGGGACGCTCCCCCCCTTTGCTTTAGAAGCTTGCATGGAAGAAGGCCTTTTTCAAACGAGAGTAGTGTGAGCTATCTGGGTCCCTTTGCTGCTAACACCCTTCACCCCCGCCCCCAGCTCAGAACAGACCGTCCCCCTCAGGCCCCTGCCCCATTCAACACCAGGGCCGTTGGCATGTGGGTCTGTCCACCGGAGCCTGGGCAGTGCTGAGAGGTCTCGGGCCTCAGCCCGGGCGGCCCCGTATTAACATTCCTGGAAGCGTCTCCCCGTGGAGATCGCCACAGGCCTGACCTAGTTTGAGTCGCCGTTTCCAGGACGAGCTGCAGGAGTGGGGGTGGGGGTGGGGGCGGCACCTGGCTTGGGTTTGGAGAAGCAGCCTCCCATGGCGATGGAGAGCGCGAGCAAAGTCGGGCCGGCTTGGCCCCGAGAACGCTGGGCTGGAGGCTAGGCCATGGCGGGGGCGCCCGGAGGTGGCCGGGCCCCTCAGAGGGGACCCAACACATGCTGCACGGGTCCCCCCGATGGCTCCGTCATCGCTGCCAGGAGGGGCCTTCGTCGCTTGCCAACCTGAATTGAGGGAAAAATTCCACTTCAGACTTGAGCCTCCTCCCCCTAGGGCAGCCTGGCCCCAGCCACCCCGTCTTGGGGCTGGCAGCAGCCGCTCCCACATTGCGGCAGCCAGGGGCTCCCCCCAGAACCCAGAGGAAGAGTCACGGGGAAACTGAGGAGAAGAACAGTGAACTGACGGGGCCACGGACACATACCTAAGAGATACCCCCACCTCTCCCAGCCCTGGCGTTCTCTGTTCCCTTTCTCAGATCCCCTGCTCTAAAGACCCCCCAGCCCTGACATGCCCTCTTCTGACACCGCTCCCAGCTCTGTGACAGCCCCTTCCATCTGTGACCTCCCCTAATCTCAGCCCCCTCCCAACCCTGACATCCCTGTTCTCAGCCCCCTCCCAGCTCTGACATCCCGTGTTCCAAAAGCCAATTAGATTTTTGAAGGACCTCCCGAGGGCCTCACCATCCTCGGTTGTTCAGTGGGGTTATATCAGGGGAGCCCCATGGTCTGTAAGGAAAGGCTGCTGGGCATCCCCTCCTCTTCCTCCCTCAGCCCCCACCTCCAGACACCCCCCCCCCAGGCCTGATGGTTCCATCCTCCCAATCTGTCTCCAGTTCATCTCATCCTGGAGCCGTGGAGCTAGCCTTCAGCTGGGCCGATCCCGACTGCAGACATGCGAGGCCAAGCCTCAGCTTCCCTGATCTGCTGCTCGACCGCCCTGCCATCTTCCTCCCTGACAAGTCTCAGGTCACTCTCCACTCCTGAGCCCAGAGGCCCACCGCCTCCTTTTACAGAGCAAGCCTGGCTTGTGCCCTGGAGCCAGACCCTGCCCACCGGAGGCTTCCAAGAGGGTGGCAACGTTCAGACACAGAGCACTGCAAGGGGGAGGGGGCTCAGGCCAGGGGAGCCTCCAGCGGGCTCCATGAAGAGACCTCAAGAAGGGCAAAGCTCCAGCCCCTCAGTCCCATGCCAAGCTCCCCCCACCCCAACTTGAGACCTGGAGCCTTCCTTCTCTCCACTGATGCAGCAGGCAAGAACTGTACCTAGGAATGGTAGCGACCCGGGCAGATGCAGAGGCTTCTGGGAAGGTTGAGGGTGGGATGGGGGTACAGGAGCCAGTCTGTCAAGGGAACTAGAGTCAATTTGGGGCAGCTACATAGTCCAGTGAGTAAAGAGAGACCTGGACCTGAAGTCAGGAAGACCTGAGTTCAAATACTGATTCAGACACTTCCTGGCTAAGTCACTTCAGCTCTGCCTCAGTTTTTGTCGTCTTTAAAACGGGGATAATAAAAGTACCTCCCTCTCAGGAGGGTAAGGATAAAAATGAGATAAAATATTTTGCAAACCATAAAGCACTCTAGTATCATTATTATATGTGGGTGACCCAACCCCAGAAAGAGTCTAGGTCATTCCACCCTGGCCCAGATGGCTGCCCTCCAGGAGGGGGCAAGCAGTGGTGAAGGTCAGGCTCTGGGAGGATCCTGGAGGTGACAGCCCAGGGCTGGACAAGGAGAGGTCACCTTGGGGTGCACAGGGCCACAGCCTTACTGGAGGACCAAAGATGAGGCGCTTTGCTCCTGCCCTCCCCAGGCTCATAGATTTAGAACCTGGGCCAGTGAAGTCAACCCCCTCATTGTGCAGGATGGGAAACTGAGGCTCCCACCCCTAATGTCCAGCCCTCTCTTGGGCCCCAGGATCTCTCCAGGAGAGATTTGTGTCTGTGTGCCTAATGTGTGAGTTTGTGGGTCTGTGTTGGTTCTCCCAGGTTTTGGTGGGCTCAGGTGCTGCCTGGAAGGCCCCCCACTGCTGGGTAGTCCCCAGAGACCCAGAAGATGCAGCTGCTGCCCCGCAGGACTGTTCCTGGAGACAGCAGGAAGGCCCCAGAGGAGGGAAAAGGGGGAGGCAGAGGAGTCCAGGTTGAATGGGCACCAAGGGCAAGAGGGGCAAGGGCTTGGCAAGGGTCTGAGGGAAGTGGGAGAGAGGGAGGGAAGAGGAGAGAAAGACAGGGGCAGGGAGAGGAAGGAGGGAGAGGAGGAAAAAGAGGTGGGGGCAGGGAGAAAGAGAGAGGGTGGCACAACCTCAAGGGCCTCCGGCCTGGTCAGACTCTACCTGGGGTTCTAGATTCATTGGAGATGGCCCGGAGGAATCAGCTGATACTTGACCCAGAGAAGAGGAGACTTGGGGGTAGGGGCCATCTGCAAGCAGCTGAAGGGGTTTCACCCTGGTCAGTTGGACCCCAGAGGGGAGAAGCAGGAGTGACTCGAGTCTAGTAACCAAAGGCTACTCACAAATGGGACAGGACCTTCGGTAGGGAGTGAGGCCCCGTGCCCAGAAGTGGTCAAGGGGGTATGGCAGAGGGTTGAGATGGTGGCCTCCGAGGCTCCCCCAAGGGTCAAGGCCCTGCTCTAAGACTCGGAGACTCGGCTGCTCATCCACAATATTCCAGCTTTGGGAAAGACTTTAAGGTCTGCCAGAGGCTTAGCCGCAATTCTTCCCATGAGCCTCCCAAGAAACCT